>NW_027185340.1:23742366-23884866 GCF_022577435.1 Embiotoca jacksoni | reverse complement strand
TTTGCCTGGTGATGACTAACTGTCAGAGTTTATCACACATCACAGCCGGTCTTCTTCATTCTATAATGTAAGAAGAGCGAGCTGCAGTGTTATTGAGGTTATTGAGTGAGTGAAGAACAGCTTCATTGTGTTATAAAAATGCAAACGTGTTCTTCAATGAACTCACCCGTCATCAGGCTCTTTGAAATAATTCCAACTGTACCGTATATGCAGTGTACTGCGTGTTCATTAAAGCAAAATCCACAGTGATAAGAATCAGTTTACATGGGTGATTTCTTACTAAGTGGGTTAACAGGAGCAGGAGGTTTGCCTGGTTGCGGATTATTTGTTTCCAGTTTGCCATCTGTGATAGGGGCACTATATACGTTCTCTATTCATTACAGGGCTGACACATATATTTTGCATCAGCTGTTTCTCTACTGTTCAAATGAGGTTCAGGTTTTATTTCATACCCAGATGTTTATGTCAAGGTTCATGTTTCCTTTTGAAGTTTTTCTTAAAAAGTTACTACATTGTAGATCTCATATAGAAATAATTTTTAGCTCCTTTAACATTTTTTTTCTTTCTACAGACTTTGTACATTTGTTTTTATGACATTTCATTTGTAATATCAGTGTTTTGTCTGCATTTGTTTTCTTTTTTCTTTCTGGTGCGATGATGATCGATGGAGGAGGATGATGAGGATGATGATGATGACAATGAATTTCTCTAGTTTACTTTCTGTTCCTTTATTGATTTGGAGCATCTTATCTGCACTGTGACTGTATTTCAAGACTGTATTTAATGTTTCATGTTTTTTACTTATTGATACTGATAATTCTCCAGATGTTCATCGCTACCTGAGTCACCTTATACATCGTCTAATTTTTTTCAAATCGTCATTTCATACATTGTTACTGTTAAATGTCAGCTATAGCTGCTTTTACTAAATTAGTTTACCTGCTAAACAAAATTGCTTAATGACTGTCAACGGGTAAATTACATCTGAATTTAATGGGGAAACAATCTTCAGAGGTCAGTGAAGGTTAAAACAACAGAGGAAGGCAAAGTGTGTGTGCTGCTGTTTGGACAGAAAGCCCCATGTTGACTTCTTTCTTGTGCTTGTGAGACTGTCTGACAAACATCTGCCCACCACCGCTGCATCATAGAGCAGGAATCCATCACCTGTGTGAGAAAAAACAGCCAGTTTGGAATGACCTCCAGTCAAGCAGAGTGATGACGCACGCAGCAGCGACATCCCTGCTTCACTTGTCTGGGATTGTTTGCCTCCAAACCATCTGCCAAGGTGGAGACCCGGTGAGGAGCCCTGTACACCCTGCAGTGAGCTGCATTCATTAACAGATCCTGATGCAAATGAGACACTAATTTAAATTTCTAGTTGCAGGTCACAGGTTTAGTCTGAGAGTCTGCAAGCAACCAGGAACATCCTGTTTATTCAGAGGACTGAATTTGTACTTTTCATTTGGCTAAATATACATTACAGTACATTTCTATTTCTATAATTAGGGATACCAGTGGTGTTAAATGTGATATAGTTTTCATATTGTCAAATATAACAAAAACCAATAAAGTGTTCGTCTATATCTTGATACATCCAGACTTCCTGACCTTTCTGTGAACCTCAGCTCCAAGCCCATCGTTTCCTACTGAAGATCCTTTGAAACAGCCCACAGATATAAAGTAATTTTACTTTGAAAGAAATCCTCTCTATTTTGGACACTGTAGGTTTTAACCAATAAAAAGGAGGAAACTGTGCTTTTGTTAAGCACTGTTGTTGGGATCATAGAGTATTGCTTTCCCCATATTTCTTTTGCTTTTCACGTACTGATTTTTCTTTTACCATATTGTCTTTGCTTCAGTCTCATTATTCATAACCAGAAGCTAGGTCCACTTTACTATACAGTCTATGGTCCAAAGACACCACAGTGTGTTCAGTGTACTGAGGTAGCAGTGGACAATAATGGACTTCTATGGCACAGAGGAATAAGACATATGAGGCATTAAAACAAACTAAATATGTGTTAGTGGGATACATTAATTGTTGGTTTTGGTCTGATGGAACCGTACAACAAGACACAAAGATTCAAGATCCCAAAAAACAGGCAGGATCCTGCGACAGAAAAAGGAGCAGTGCTGAGGATGACATGAAATGACTTGACTGACAAGCAGCAACTACTGACTGCAGACTGGAAGTATTGCTGCGTTCAGATGGAACTCGTGAGCTCCTGGTTACAACGTGGGAAGTCGTGTGCACTGTATGATTGGCATTCAAGTGGTTAAGTCGTAAAAAACCCCGTTGCTTGGTAACGGCAATGTGGATGGAGTCTATAAGACAGAGGCAAACAATTTAGCATGTCAACAGGGGGATAATGCACTGCCGGAAATACAAAGTCACAGAGAGAAAAGATGAGGCCGTTGAGAAGATCAACATTTTCAATATTTCCATATAGATTATTATCTAATTTATGAAGACAAACTCTACATGACTAAAATTACATTATATTAGCTTAACATCGAAAGAAAAATGAACTTCTATGGCCTCTGCCATTTCTGTAAACGTCAGCAAACACGTCACAACTCATGAACTCGAGGTTTGTAGAAAATTTTGAGTTGCGACGTTGTGAACACCACATAAGGGGTCGTTCTCTTGGACGCGGTAAATACGACCCCATTTGAACGCAGCATCAGCTCAGATTGATTGATTGTAGAGTGGCTGCAGCTGCAGCAGGTTGGGGAACTGACCTGGGAACAGGTGAGGTGGGCGTGGCAGACAGGAAATGGGCACTGAGAGTGAGTGGCGGGGACTGAGGATCTCTGGTGGGCAGAAACCAAATAAAAGGTGCAGAAAACACCATGACAGTGGGATGTTCCCAAATGAGAAGTTTACCAATTCCCAGCTGCTTAAGTGCAATATAATAATCTTATGTCAAGCCCATAAATTCTTATTTTTCTTCGGCATGTTCAGTGTTTACATCATACAAATCTCCTACTGTATGTTTTATGTTTTCAGTGGTGTCTGTAGTGACATATCCCTCTGTAAAGTTAATTCAAATTTATTTGATTTTAATGTCTTTAAAAAAGGGACTGCAGCAACTGTAAGAATAGTCAGTATGAAACTTTGTTTTGTATTTTGGGCAAACACATTGTTTACTACCTCGTAAAGCTGGAGCAGTGAATGAACAATGAAGCAACGAGAGGCCTGTGAGAAATGTCTGCTTCCAGTAAATTGTGTTGTTGTTGTTGTTTCCTGTTGTTGCCCTCCAGCTCTCACATTATTCTCCTGAATGCTGCACTCACAGCTGAAGAGTGAACATATATTTATCAATCATTTTTCTGGATGTCTTTCAGCCGTTACCCCCTTTCTTTTTCCTCCTCACACACACACAATCATGCAAAGGTTGCTATGGAGATTTGCATGCTGTGCTCCCAAGGTTGCCATGGCACCAGTGTTTACGAGAAGCAGAGGGGTTATTTTGGCACGGTGATGGCTCTGCATCCTCCAGCGGCTCAAACGAATTTTGTTTGTGCCCGTTGACATGAAGCACAATGACTGACATGGAGGAAGAGGAGGATGTTGGCAAGACAGAATGGGAGAAAGTGGGTGTGATAAGAGACATGATCTATGATTTGCTGATTGGAAACAACCCTGGAGTGGCTGTGAGGGCTGAACAGAGCACTCAGGATGAACTAAAGGAAAGAAAACCTGAACTACAGCTGCATATAGGAAGGAAAATACAACCTCTTATTATTCACTCAAGCTGATTTTATTATAACATTTCACACTAGTCTCCCTTTTAAAGAAGCCCATGCATCAAGATTCCCCTTTCTGTGATTTGGTGGAGCCTGAAGAGGACACACAGACAGACTAATGATGTGAATCCTGCACACTTTAACAGCTAGCAGGACACGACTTCACATTTTTAGATAATAGCATCAAGAGACTCTGCTCCGTGTAACTCTCAGACTTTGGAATATTTTGCTACTTCAGCCCAGAGCCTGACTGCTCTTCATCCTGAAGTAAAAAAAAAAAAAAAAAAAAAAGGAATCTGATAATAAAAATACACTGAAGACTAAAACACTGCAGGGAAAAGCAGGTTTGATATGAGAGGACTGATTGTGAAATGTTCACTTCTGTAGCTCTCGGGCGATGAAAGGCAGAGTTACTTTAACCTGGTCTCCAGTGTAACGCTGATGAAATGTCCTTATCTCTGGCAAACCTACCCTCCTTGAAACCAAGTCGGTTTTGAACCGATGAGGTTTCCTAGGAGACAAACGGCTCTAACGTCAGCCACGGTGCAGTTTCTTGTTGTCAGAATGAGAGAAACAAGGTGAGTCAGGGTAAAGGGCAGCTTTCACTGAGCTGCTACAACACAGACGGTGTCGGCAGTAAAAAATGATATATTCTGTCTATTGTGTCGACACTCAGGCCTCTTTCCCATTTCCCAGCAAAAGTCCAATAAAGGTCCAAACTCCTTGTATTACTGCGGAGCCTCTGTGTGAACAACATGCAGTTAACCAATGCCCTCTATTCCCTCCAGGTCTGTGAAGCATTTCTTAATATTCACAGACTTAGTTATCAGAAATACTTCAATTACCATCCAGAAAGCATAAATCCACCGAGAAGGAAAGCCATATAATAAAAACACCAACTTAAAGCTGCAGTAATTGATTTTTTTTGATGACTTGCGGGCAGAAGGAGAGCCCGGCGGCGCAACGCTCTAGTGGATTTATTTTGTTGTTTTAATCTGGAGTTCATTGATGGCTGTTCCTCAAGTGGAAACAGTATTCAGACCATCAGACATTAATAGAGCAGACTTAAACTAACTCTGTGCCACTGTTATACATTTGTTCCCCAATTAATATGATTATACAAGCTAATTTATTTGCACATGCATACAAATTCCTTTAAACTGCCATATCTCAGCTCCTTATGTGTGATTCATGCTTCTTCTTTTTTAATTTCATTTCTAAGCTGCTTGGTGTTCCTCAAACTATTTCACTTAGGAGAGACTCGATCTGAATGCCAAGTGACAGAAGAAGAGAAAAGTGAGCGACTGTTGCGTTTAAAATTAAGATTGTTGTTTTTTTACTGTATGCTGGACGAATGTGATATGAACGGCAGAGTTGATATTTACAGTTTGACCTCCTGGTGGCGGTGTTGTTACCCTGTTATGTTCCCCAAACCAAGACACAATGATACAGAAGTGCATTTGTGTGGTGTATTGTCACAGTAACATGATGCTGCAGCTGGTTACGGGTTTAGTGCAGAACAGCATTTTCTTTGATATTGGGAGAGTTACAATGACAACAGCTCTGCAGATAAAACTATACCTGAACATGCTAATGATGGGCACCTAGTTTTTATATTACAGATATTCAGATCATTTAAAAGCAGAACTGGAGCATGGAAATGAAATAAATTACTGTCCCAAGAGGAATTAAGTAGTTGTCAGTTTCTTAGTTTTTATGTCATTAATTTATAAAATGATTTAAAAGCAAAAGCAGAGTTTGAGAAGAAAAAAGCCATTTAAAGGGCAGACGTCAGGCCAGACGAGAGAATCTCACATGCAGTAGTTCTCCTCACCCATGCATTTAAAACTTGTGTCCATTCCTCGAACATTAAATATTAAGATGAGTATGCTGCACTCGTGTGTCTTTCACACATGAAGCTACCCGTCACCTCGTCCTCCTGCCTCCATCTATCACACACTCGTGTCAGCATCTTTCCTTTTGCACTGGCTCCTGTTTGTTAGCGCTCCTTATCTCCCCGTGAAACCTCAAACCTGAGTGTCTTTAGTGCACACACACACACACACACACACACACACACACACACACACACACACACACACACACACACACACACACACACACAGTGATGCACACACACTCGTATCATCCACACACAAAGGGTTAAGAGAGTGGACAGAGGAGGGTTTGGTGTTTTGAGGGGGCCGACGGGTGCCGAGTAAACAGAGAGCCTCGGCCTCCCTGCCAGGTTTCGATCTTACTCACCTTTCTCATCAGAGAACAAACAGGCTTCTGTTCTGCTCCCGTCAGCAGAGACACAAACTCCTGCTGCAGCACCCAACAGAGCACATCACCTGCTTTTATTTATCTGGAAAAAAAACAACGACTGCACCACTGAATCGAATGAAGTTTTCTTTGTAAATCAAACTAAACTAAAAAATAAATAACAAAAAAATGTACCAAAGGTTGTTTTTTTTAAGCTGGTTTTGATGCTCCCAGGACTTCATCGCTGCTACCAGAGGACAGAGAACAGGCCTCTGTGGTGGGGAAGACAGACGTGGAGAAAAGACACCAAAGAGTCTCATCATCTTAACAAATGCACAAAAAAACAAGCAAACAAAAATGGCCCTTTCTGTGCTGGGATTTATTTTACTAAAAATCTCCTTCCAACCCTGAGATTTGCAAATCCATTTTTCATATTCAAAATTAACCAGACTAGTTTAATTTAAATATAAAAAGTCCATCGATTGTTTGAAAGTAAAATATGTCATGAAGACTGGTTGAATTTCGCCAATAAAGCTGATTGACACCAGACAATGCTTCAAATAGTCTAAAACAAAAAACATTTTGACAACATGGCTACAAGATGAAGAAAAAAGATTAAAATACACACAATATTATACTTCAAATTTCTCACCAGTTTGTGATCAATTAAAATTATGCATGCAGCAATACAAGTAAAGCAGAGCAGAGATTTGCACACTGGTAGTATTTGGTATTTGCTGGTAATCCGGCTCTGAAATGCAGTTTTCAGATGAAGGCGGCTTCGGGAGGTTTCTGTGTTCCAGCCCAACATCAACAACTCCACGTGTCTTCCACTGTGGACAATAGTGATCCTTTAGGTTTATAAAATGATCGCAGATTGCCTTTTACTTTGCCACACAGAAAGTTCCTCAGTCACAGAAGCAGTTTAATCAAGTCTCAGATGTGACCTGGTTCATAGCAGAAAAACATAAAAGCCAGACTTGACTTTTTCAGGACAACATTTTTCGAGACACAAAATGGATCCATTAAGTGTCTCGGAGGGTCTGGAGCTGAGTGGCTCGTTCACACGTTGACCTTTTCTTGACACCTCTGATGTAGCTGCCACGTTGGAATGGAAGCACAATGACCAAAAAAAAGACTCAAATTACACGGAGCGGCTCTCTTCAGCTGGCAGGGACGTCAAAGCTGTGGTTAAACTGACATTTGGCCGCTGCTGTTGACAGAATGAGCCGTCGGATAAACGAGACACCACCATCACAGTGTCGGAGATGGTTGCAGGCTTTCACCTCTTTGTCTATGTTCAGCTGGGAGGAAAATGGTGGAAAATGTAACAAAATCAAATGCAAATATGTGGAAGATTTTCTGAACACTGGAGGACAAATGTGCCAGAAAAACGTCAAGTCTGTCAAGAATCAATTAGTTTCGACTAAGCTGTCTTGTTGCGTTAGAAAATGGGTCGGGGGCCTTTCATGCTGTCTGAACTCAGTCATCCTACACTGTCCTACGTTGTCCACTGGATGGCCAAAAGTACGTGGACACACAACGCTGACTCTGTCTCTTTGTGCTTGTTTACTGCATGTTTGTTGTTTTTTTTTTGTTGTTTCTGCTTGTGGTTGTTGTGCATATTTTTGTAGTTGTTGTGCATCTCTTTGTTGTTGTTTCGTGTCTGTGGTTGTTTACTGCCTGTTTGTTGTTGTTTTGTCCCTTTTTGTGGTCACTTTGTGTCTGTTTGGGGTCATTTTCTGCATCTTTTTGTGGTTGTTGTGTATCTCAGGTCGTTTTGTGTCTTTGTGGTTGTTGTGTCTCTTTGTGGTTGTTTTGTGTCTCTTTGTGGTTGTTGTGTCTCTTTGTGGTTGTTGTGTCTCTTTGTGGTTGTTTTGTTTCTCTTTGTGGTTGTTGTGCATCTTTTTGTGGTTGTTGTGCATCACTTTGTTGTTTTGTGTCTCTGTGGTTGTTTGCTGCCTGTTTGTTGTGGTTTGTCCCTTTTTGTGGTCACTTTGTGTCTGTTTGGGGTCATTTTCTGGATCTTTTTGTGGTTGTTGTGGGTCTCTGTGGTTGTTTTGTTCCTCTTCGTGGTCGTTTTGTGTCTCCTTGTTATCGTTTTGTGTCTCTGTAATTGTTTTGCGTCTCTTTGTGGTCATTTTGTTTCTCTTCGTGGTCGTTTTGTGTCTCTGTAATTGTTTTGTGTCTCTTTGTGGTCGTTTTGTTTCTCTTTGTGGTCGTTTTGTGTCTCTGTGTGGTCATTTTGTGTCTCTTTGTGGTTGTTGTGTCTCTTTGTGGTTATTTTGTTTCTCTTCATGGTCGTTTTGCATCTCTTTGTAGTCATTTTGTGTCTCTAGGTGGTTGTTGTGTCTCTTTGTGGTCATTTTGTTTCTCTTTGTGGTCGTTTTGCGTCTCTTTGTGGTTGTTGTGTCTCTTTGTGGTCGTTTTGTGTCTCTGTGGTTGTTGTGTCTCTTTGTGGTCGTTTTGTGTCTCTTTGTGGTCGTTTTGTGTCTCTGTGGTTGCTGTGTCTCTTTGTGGTCGTTTTGTGTCTCTTTGTGGTTGCTGTGTCTCTTTGTGGTCGTTTTGTGTCTCTTTGTGGTTGTTGTGTCTCTTTGTGGTCGTTTTGTGTCTCTTTGTGGTTGTTGTGTCTCTTTGTGGTTGTTTTGTGCGTCTGTGGCCATTTTGTGCGTCTTTGTGGTTGTTGTCTTGCATCATATTTTGTGTTTCTTTCCAGCTACAAACCTCCGCTCTGAGAGACGCTCTGGCACAGACACCTCCTGCTGTCCCTGATAGCTCCATTCATTCATCATTCATTCATTCATGAACTCCTCCATGGTTTGTGTGTTTCCTGTTTCAACGTGAGTGTGTCCCTGTCAGACGTTTGGTGCAACATAAACAAGTGAACAGAAATATTTTTTGTTAAATGGAAGGGAGGTCAACAGTATAAGTATGTGGCCTCTTGACCTTCCTGTCACATCAGGTTTATTTCTGTTATCTGGCTTTTATGTTTTTGTTTATGAGCTCTTTGAGGATAAACAGGTTTTTAGAGCAGGTTTCTGATCTGACCCCCAGAGGGAGATGGTTCCATAATGGAGGACCCAGTGAGCAAAAGTATGAAAAATATTGGATGGGCATGCACCGTTTCTTGTTGCCTGAGTCTTGATTTGGTCTCTAGCACATTTGGACTCTGTCTTGAGTCAATATTGAAGCTGCTAGGACTTAATACAGAATGTATCCCACATTCACCCCAACATTACCTGGTGAAACAATCCACTGTATTGTCTCACACAATACAAACAGGGACAAGTACAAAATAAAAAGATAAAAAAGAACAAAACCGTAATTCTGATTTGAGGAGGAGTGAAAGCAGCTCACGACCTCTCTGCTTTTCTGGGGAACTGTGATTTGCTGCTTTGTGCTCGGTCACCACAGAGGGCCAAATTTAGAAACTGCGTTATGGAAGTGGAAACATATCCCCAGTGAGCAGCAGCAGAAAGAGAGACTGAGACATAAAGACTTGATCCCCTGTTGAATTCCATTCTGATTTGTACATGTGTATAATGTCAGACCTGTGGCCATTTATGAGGTTTAAACTCTAATCCACTCATGCATACTCAGTATCATTTGCAAGTAGACATTTTAAGACATTTTTTTGGTTAACTAAAACCTTAAGACCAATAAGCATGTGAATAAAATGAAATCCCAGGGCGAGAACATCCCAGACATGTTGGACACGACGATGAAAAGTCAACAAGTAGAATGAGCGGCCCGTGAGTCCTCTCTTTGTACAGATTATCCCTGGATTTTGAAGCAGAGTACAGAGCTGTGTGCAGTTCTGTAAGCCTCGTCACCCTGGGGGAGCTCATTACCGGCACTCCAGGCTGGGATTTGAAGCCTGTCAGCCCGAACTCTGCTGTAATTAATTCCACTCCTTTTGGCTCTTTCTTCTCCTCCATTAATCTGTGTATTTAATTAAGGTCTGCTTGCTTTAACAGCGCAGAGAAAGAGACGGAGAGTTACAGACAGTTTTCAAGAAGAAATCCTCCCGAAATATCAGAGTAAAGAAGACGTTCTCCAACTTGAACCAACACCCTCTCATTTTTATTTAATTAAGATCTGGTGTCTCTGTAGCCACATGACCATCAAGCAAATCTCTTCATCTTCTTTATCCTAACATGACACAAATGGGGTTTACCACTGTTTCGTACATAACTCCATTACAAGTCGCAGTAATGATTCTTGAGGCAAGTGTGGTTAAAGAGATTTTTAGCCGGGCTGTGTCTCTACGGTTGGTGACAAAATAAACTTGAAGACTATTGGAACGATTCACATGTTCACATATAAGTGAATGTGTGAGGTTGACATTTTAGCCTCGCACCACGGCTGTGGTTCAGACGGTTAGAGCAGGTCGCCCCTCTGAACGAAAGGTTGCCGGTTTGATCCCCAGCTCCTCCTGTCCACATCGCAGCTTCATTACTGTGTGAATGGGAAACCGTGTAAAGCTTTGATATCGCTAAGGTGATAAAGCGCTTGATAAGTGCAGACTATTTACCACCAGTAGGTCAAAATGGACACTTTGCCAAGACTTTCAATCACAACGAATAAACTTCTGCAAGTCTCACCCCCACTGTTACAAAAAAAAAGTATTTGTATTTCATGCTTGCAACTTGCTTCATTCACCCCATGGTTTCCCTCCTTGACCTCTCATTATTCTGATTTTGCAACGTGCTAGAAGTGGGCCGGTACTGACCAGTACACTGAGCACTTGAAACATTTTACTCACTGTGCCGCATACATACTTATTTCTGCCGTGTGATACTAATTAAAGGAAACAGTTCATTTGAACGATCACTATAACCCTATTAATTTGTTTTTTTTTCCCCAAGGTTACCGACAAATCTGTCGAGGCCATCTAAAATAATCTTTTTAAAAGAACTAATAAAAATGTTCCAAAATGGGAACGTCTGAATTCCCAGCTTCCTGAATGCATAATAAATAATGTTGCATCAACGTTACAATAATGTTGGTCAGTCTCCTAAAAGGCACAAAGAAAACACCAACAGCAGAACCTCGAAAATCCTTCACAGCAGCAGCGTCTGAATAGAAATCAGCTCAGGGTGTCACAATATCTGAAATGTATCATCCCGCTGGGATAATTCACAGTGCAAACGCTCAGAAAAATCAACCTCCTTGGAAAAAAATGAAACTGTTCTGTGTGAATTTACTCATGACAAAATTAACAGTTTAAAATAAAAAATACATATATTGACCCGCAAATGAATCGCACAAGAAAACGCCCCCAGTGTGTAAACACCTCAAGGCCAAAAGCGTGGAAGAAGCTCTTAGAGTGAAACTGGTGTGCTGAACACAGCGATACGTCTGCCTCTGTACACGGCAGGGAAAGTAAAATGGTTACATGAATTGAATCAGGAAGCTTCGTGCCATCATGTGATGTATAATTTGATCGAGAATGGGCTGATGCCATTCATGATACAGCGACCGAAGTTTCTCTGATGCCTCTGAGGCCCAAAAGGGGCACTGACAGCTGGGAAATATGAAAAATCAAACTGTTTTTGAGAAACACAACACATGCAGTGATGAGGGCAGCGTGAAGATAAGCAGACAGGCTGCTGGAGGTCATGAAGACTTCGACATGCTGCAGGATCTTCCTTGTCTCCAGTCGGGCTCATTTCTTCTGACCTTGCTGTCTGTAGCCTGAAGCTGGCCTGAAGTCTCTCCCTCCGGCCACCTTCCACTGCACACGCTCTCTGCCGCTGTAGTCTCCACAAACAGGGTGCCGATAACACGTGAAACACGGCGGCCCGTCGCTCCTGCTTCAGATAAGAACCCTCCCGACGTGTGTCTGTCTGTGCAAACAGCAGCTCCATTCTCACAAATGGTGTGTACAAATATTTACATTTTATTTCTCCACAAAAGTATGCAGTCACAAAAACAAAAGGTTTTGAAAGTCACCACTGGATGTGTTACTACCACATTATACAGTATGCAGCACTGAGACAAAACCTAACCAGAAGCTTTGACAGACAGTGTCATTACAACAGTGGTCTCAACATGTGCAGAGTGCCGTTCATTTTTGGCAAGCTTTGGTAGAAAAGTACATTTTATAGGAATACAGGGATACAGGCAGGAGACGGTGAAGAGTTCAGACGTGAGTGGAGTAAAAGGAATCAAACATTTTGCAATCAGTAATCAATAGATTAACCCGGGATGGAACAATTTCATCCTTCGGTCAGCTTACTCTCTTTATTTGGAGCTTAATCTCACATCGTAAGGTCCTCATAAGTCAGCATAAATGTTCGCCTGGTGTTTCCAGACCAGCTTCATTCTGTGAATATATTAGTCTGGTCACGCTCCATAGGGAACAGTTTCCAGTCATCCTACATCCTACTGGGTGTTAGGGATGGGTCATTAAAATTCAATAGTCATTCAAATATAAACAAATTATTTGTATCCTTCGTTGTTTCCTGTGTTTTTTTTACTGGCCTGGAGGTAATGCACAGAGAAGCTGTCTGCCAGCCGCCACCAATCAACATGAGGAGAAGAAGGCGTGGCTGCCAGGCTCCAGAGCTTTGCTGGTAAACCTGTGTGTCGCTGTGAGATTAGATGCTGCGATGCGAACAGCAGAAACATGCAGAGACGACTACAACCGGCAACAAGTTCTGGGTGGAACTCCTTCAAAACATAAATGAAGCTGAGGTGCAGTGCGGATCATCAGTCAGCCACAGCTCTGCAGTCATTAGAGTGAAGCACAGAGCAGGCGATGATCAATACGCTGATCGATCATCGGCCAGATGAAGTGAGTCTGATGTTGGACGTGCAGAGAAAACAACAGCCATCATCTCAAAGATGAAGTTAAACACACGCGTCTCATCGGCTCTGTCGAAGGAGAGCGTTTGAGAAGTTGGAGGAACTTTGATTGAATAATAATTAGATGATGATCGAATAATACTTAAATAGTTCAGAGCGACTATCAAACAGTATTTTTGCTTGACATGCGCATCGTAGACTTCAAGTTCATTTGAAACTTTAACCTCCAACCAATCAGCAAAACCAAACGTTTGACCTTAACGTCGTCGCACTAAACCACACCCCCCTACTGGTCACTGATCGGTCCACCTTTCAGAGTGGCAGTGCAAACATGAAGTTAAACAGAGTTTCCAGACCAGGATCACAGTGAGGTAAACTGAAGCTGTGAGCAGGAGGCAGGCTAATGAGACGTTGGAGCGGCATCAGCTCCTGACGTGGTCCAAAACCCCGGAACAAAGTGAGCAAGGGGACCTGGAGATGCTTCGAAGGTCACGTATAAAGCACGCAGATTCAAACAATCATAGTTTCAAATGGTGAAAGATATTCAGCATCATTTTCAAATGACATCTTCAGACCATCAGTTCAAAACACAACGATCCTCAACTCATGATAGAAAACTATGAAAAGCAGCAAATTCTCATGAGTGTTTCATTTTTTGCCGCATAAAATTCATCAACTGAAATCTACTGAAGTTTTAAATGTATTGAAATATTAACATATTAAATGTGATGATTTTCTGTAAAATGACAAGTTGTTGCACCACTAATAAGAGCTGGATTCAAACTTGGTGAGCAACATGAATAAATTATTCTGTTTCTTCAGTCCCAGATTTGAGAAAATACAGACAGACACTCTAATATCTCTGGAATAAGAAGGACCACAGTGAGAAAACCTGAAGAGAGAGAAGATGCATAAATAAATATTACAGATTTGACACGTGGCGAGGCTACGGTAACAAGAATACCAGATCTAAAAATCTCTTCTCTTGAAAAAGTGTCTTTCTTGGCGTTCGATCCACAGTTCTTAACCAAAGAGTTGCTTTAAAAAAAAAAACACGCTGTGCTATAATACGAGTACAAAAATACAGAAGTGTGCAAGACGGGAGCTTTTAAAAAGAGTCTGTGTGAATACTGCGAGCTCCATCCAGCACTGTGTTGTTTGTGGGGTCAGTCGGGGACGTTCCCCCGGAGAGCCGAAGGCAACGCCGCAGGAGCAAAACAACAACATACAGCAGACAGCAGGAGCGGCGTTCAGAGGGAGCGGACAGCTGATGCGCAGCATTTCAAACTGCGAGCTGGAGTTCAGATGGCGTAGTCGTCCTGAGCGGCGGGGCTGAAGGCGGAGCTCCGCAGGGCGTCCAGGCAGTTGACCAGGATGAGCGTGCCGGTCAGGTGCTTCCAGCGTTTGGTGATGGGGCTCTTCATCTTGTCCAGGCCCATGTGCAGCTCCTGGATCACGTCCCTGTAGCTGTCGCCGATCTGAGCGGCCCACGTGACCAAGAAGTCGTAGGCCGGCTTCCACATGGCCTGCAGACAGAGAGGAAACACGTCCTGAGATCTGACTGAGGTGAACGCTGACTTTTTCTTTTTTTTATCATTTGTTAAAAAAAGGTGTCAAATGTGTTCACTCTGTAATATAGTGTTTATTTATACAACTATTAAGTCTAAATTGTGTTTAAAAAAAAAAAAAAAGGGGGAAACAAAAGGAAAAATGTTCTAGACGTTTCAATTGTGACAATGTGTCTGTGGCTCTGTCACCACTGTGGGGTTAAACTGGCTGCTTATGTTGCTGTGTTGACCATTACATGGTTCAGGGAGACTGTTCAAACATGTGGAGTCATTGGTTGCTGTGAGCAAATAACGAGGTTGGTTGGTTGGTTTGTGTCTCCGGAGAGTCGCCACCTTTAGTTTGACTGTCTGGTTCGTTGTGTGTTCGGGTTTTTGGGTGGATTGTGTGCGTGAAGGTTTTTTTCCTTACGTCAACATTGTGTAAGGTTGCTACCTCCAAACCTGCCTCAAATTCCTACTCTGTTTCCTTCCCAGTGACTCCCAGCTCTGACTGTGTTTGCTCGGGTCAAGTTCTTTTGATTTTTGATCCCTTTGATAGACGTAGCAGGGAGAAGGCTTCCAATAGCCAAGGGGCGACTACTTTATTGTCTTTAAAGCTTCTTGTTGGTTTCCCAACTAGCGACCCTTGTTTACTAGATTTGATGTTTTTGGAAACGTAGCACTACGTCTGCTTTGCTCCGATAAAATCAGAGCGATCTGCCTGGGGTGAACATGTTGCTCAGATCTTGCGTGAAGCAGCAACATTACAACCTGTAACTGCTGCTCTCCAAAATAAATCCACATGATGTAGGCGTTGCTGCTGAGAGCTCCAGGTGTTTCAGTCTCGGGGTGTACCACAAACCGTTTCACTCAGTGATATCATTATCATTTTTAATATGAGGACAAATGAATCAGACTTTCTGATGTAATGACGTCATATCTTTCCTGAGTGTAGCGGTATGATGTATGTCACGTGTGTAACTTCTCACAGCAGCAACAAACATGGCTGAGTGCGTCTCCACACTGAAGGGGTGCGTTCCAATAGTCCATGTTGTTTAGGAAGGTTCCTACTGAAAGTGAGTGAAATGACCAGGAAGTAAATAAGTGGCAGCCATATTAAGAGCAGTTTGAATTCTCTACATGCTGAGGAAAGGAGCTTCAAAGCTTCCTTTTTTTTTGTCTCCTTTAGCGTAGAATACACCGGACCATCCTTGATGCAAATGACAGGAGATAACGCCGTCCCACAATCCCTTGCGCCAACAACATTTAATGCGACGCATCACTTGGCCGTTGAGGAATACATGCAGCCTGCAGGAGTAGATTTGTAGGCTGAACATGTGATGCCGATCTTTCAATATTTGTTTTCATCTGGTAAATTAATCGGAATGCGTGTCAAATAATAAAAGTGGACAAGGAGGGTGAGCAACCTCCTCTGAAAAAACAAAACGCTTTACATGTTCCAGAGGAAGACTTTCTGAACATCAGGTCCACAAACTTTAAAGTGAACAGAAATGTCAGCTTGCTGCCTTCAGTTGCTGGAGGCGCACGCACGTCTTTTTGAACACTTCACACCTTTCACGTATGCTGAGCATCTTTCACCTTGTGGTCAAATTTCATAACTTTTACAAACTTCAATTTTACCGCAAGGTGAAAGATGCTCAGATCAATAACGTAAACTAACGACTAAACTGTAGAAAAAAGTATCCCAGTAACAACAAACATGTTCGTGTAGCCTGCTTTGAGTTGCTGTACAAATATCACATTAACAGAACTGTCGTTGTTTAGTGAATCGTAGATAAACTAATAAAAGGATTTTATCAGCTCCACACAGCAGATCTGAGTTGATGAAGAAGATCGATTTATTTCAGGCCTGTTACTGTGCTTTGTGGCTGTATGAGTAAGATGTCCATGTTTATACAGCCTGCATGAAACAACACGGTGAGAACACACGGGACCAAGTGTCCAAGAGGCTTTTTGTAGTTTATCTTCATAACAGTGTAGTTTCACCGCACAGATTACAGCATTAACATCCACCGTCGCATATTTACGTATCGTAAGTACGTGGAGTCGGATTCTCTGAACACCGCGGTTCTCGTTTCCTTATTAATTCCCCTTCTCATCTTTCCATGACCTCATGACGTTTTCCACTGGGGTCAAAGAATAGAGCTTAAGAAAGGACTTAGGAGGTCATTTATTTTACTATTCAACCGCACCCAAAGAGTTAGCTCCAAAATGGCGTCGACTTCAGCTTTGTGGAAGTGGTTTGGTTACAAAAGGTCACGGCACATTCACAAACATTATGAGAATCCTCTCGGACAGCTCCGAACTCTGAGCTCAGGAGTGATTCAGGAAACTCACAGTAACTCTGAGCAAGGAAGGGACAGCAAATGTCCTCTTCGTAAGGAGGTGTGGTCGACCCTGTTGCTAGGTGTTACCAACCGCCGACCTGTACCTGTCACCACCATATTTAGATGAACGAGGGAGGAGCGAGTGATAAATGACTCCACCTGATTGGGGAACCGAGGACACAACGTCTGATAGCCGAAACCTGACTGCAACGCAGGCCTGTCAATCAAACATATCATGCCCCCAAACATACTCTGGTTTTTGAGGCCTTATATCTAAAGATTGATGGGATGTTTTTCACCACCGGAATACAAGTAAGTAGTGACTTTAGCAAACAACACCATTATGACTTTGAATGGGAGTCTTTGGAGCCAACCCCTGGCGGCCCTCGTGGTAAAGCACTTTATGGGACTTCTGCAAGCTACATCTTTTATACACAGTCAGCGGGTATTATGAGTTATGCCTCCTTTTAAAAGGTGTGATTTATTGCACAGAATGGCCGGCGACAGTAGAAACGAGCTGCAGCCCAACATGAGGTTGTGAAAGCGCTGTCACTCTGTTGACTCTACTGATGGTAGACCGCGACAGACCCGAGTCATCACTGACGCTCCCAAATATCTTCATGCTGTGATCAATTTCATTTCTGTTGTGTGTTATGTTGAGTGGTAGATGTGAGATTAAATCTGTAGTGTTCAATTAACTCAGTTATTCACCGTTTGAAGAATATTTCTCCTACCTCTTGTTTTTCCACCATTTTCTTCCCTTAAGAAATTCTGAAACCTCTTAAAAATCCTCATCCTGCTCCGAACAGATTTTCAATTGAAGAGCTCTTGTGAGGGCTCAGATGTTTTGTGAATAACTTACCTTTACCAGAATCTACTCGTAACTTCCTAGTTTTTCATCACTAGAAGGAAGCTTTATAAATACCGTAATATGTTAGTTTTTAGTGAATATTTAAAGGCTATTACGTTCATGCTGCCATTTAAAACTATAAAACTTCAAATTTTTTTTTTTGCAATTGTTTGATTTTGAAACCTACAAAAAATATTGGTGAATGAATGGCACTCCCTCTGCATCCATGGCTGACTGCAAGGTACCCCCCCCCCCCCCCCCGCGGTGCTCCTCGGGCCCCACAGCTGCAGCAGGGTTAAATGCTGGGGTCAAATTCCTTTGTGTCTAACATATTGATCGTGTTTTGGTTTTGTTTGGCTTCTAAGCGCAGACAGTATACTTATTTCTGTTCAATCCAAATGGAAACGACATGTTTGCAGTTAAATGTGCTGTAAGTCCGGCGCACCTCACTGTCGACCACCCCGTTCTTGTCGCGGTGCGGCGCCTCGTAAGCGTCCATCTGCTGGCGTGAAACCTTGACGAGCCTCTCGGCCAGCTCCCTCCAGCGTCCGGCCACCTCCACGGCGGTGGTCAGGAGGACAAAGTCCATGACCAGTCTGGCAACGAGACCCTGACAGTCCATCTTCAACAGAGCCTGCGGAGAGAGGATGAGAGAGGACTTCAGACGGAGATAAGTAAATAAAAGGTACGGTTTGAAGTGACAGAGGCAAGAATAAATTCTGGACACATGCAGGGCCTGAAAAAACTTAGATATGAGCTCTGACTGGGAATTAGAGGGCACGGTAAGAGAGAGGACCCTGGTGAATAGTTAAAAAGGAGTCGAGTGAAGATGGAAACTGAGCAGAAGTCAGTAAAGTTTGACTAAAACCACCAACTACAAAGAGATGAATAAATGCACACCTACAGGTTTCATTCCACTGAGTTGATCCTGTCACATTTTCTACAGCCTGCCTTCAAATCCTCCCGCAAATCAAAGATTTGTGCATTTTTCACATGCTTTCTGCTGGAAGTGAAAGCCTCGTGTTGCTTCAACAGCAGATTTATGTCACGTATGAACCGAGGGGACGAACTTCAACCCTGATTCACATAGGAGGCACTGGAGAGATCCAGGAGAGACAGTGTTGTGTCCAACATGTCCCCACTCGACCCACTCAGTAATAAACAGTCCTTGTCCAGCGTTCTTCGTCGTTTCGGACAGCTGAACAACATCCTCGGGCACGGCTGCAAGCATGACAAAAGAATGAGGAAGAAAAATGCATCATGCCAAAGTGGCTCCTGTTTGTTTCGGTCTAACTGGTCTGGACAGGAGCCCAGCACTCCCATCAGCCCCTGCAACATCTCTGTCGCCGTCAATTCTGCCCAGAGGACTGGTGATTGTGGGAAAAGAAAACGCTGTGGAGACTCAGTCTGCTCCTACAGCAGAAAGAACCTGCAGCGCTTCAGACGGGGATTTGCAAAAACAAATGTGGCACATGCAAATTCAAGTGCGTTTGCATGGATATACATGTCTTCCTTCTTGTATCAGGAAGCGTTGATTTTTAATTGCCGTGAGCTTGAAGCTTCAGGTTCAGGAGCCAGTTGAACAAAAACAGTTTAATGTCAGCACGAAGCGGAACGTGAAGCTATCGTGATTCGATGGTGCCGTTAAATGAGTCCACCGTTTGAACAACTTATCAGCTTTCCAGTTTGTGCACCGATGCTAACAAGCTTACTGTTCGCTGTTAGTACACTAGCTGTGTGTCAATAATAAATCAGATATCGATTCTGGAATCAACACGGCGATTAAAGAATCTATACATGTTGAGCAGTTGTCAGAAATCAAGTTATACAAAGTGTTTTGTAAAGTAACAAGTTAAAACCCCAAATATAGGAAATATAAGATATTAAACAGGAAGTACTTTCAAGCCACGAGCAAGACGAAGCGTAAAACCTGACAATACGCCTACCTACGATCTTTACGTCAAAACTGAAGGTAACCATGAAACAAAGTCTGAAACCTTTAACAACCCTTTGAGGAAGCGAATTCCAGAAAAAATGGACTACTTCTAGAAATGTCTGGACTTTCACAGTCCGCTCATCTTCCAAAATGTTCCTTATTGTCTAAAATGATCCTCACTTTGAAAGAGTGTCCTAACTTTCTCAAAATGTTCTCCCCTTTTTACCCTCTTTCTGAAAACATACTCCAAAAATATTCTCCCCATTTACAACTTAACTTCCTCACAAAAGATAGAACTACAGACACACTGCTTCCTGACTTACAGACCGAAAAGAGCGAAGTTGGTCTTAGTTCCAGCTCGGCCTCAGTTTCAGGAATGTGTGGGACGACAGGATATGAAGGGGGAGGAGGAATGCAGATGCTGGGCTCCAGCAGCCTCGTTCACCCTGAGACAAGACAGCAGGAATGCTGAGCTGCCTCCACATCCAGGTAAAAAAAAACACAGTGAAGAGTTGTTAATAAATGAAGTTTGAAGTTTGGTTTTGACTTTGAGAGACGGACCACCGTAGTGTCACACAACGTTTGTTTGTTTCTGGGTCTTCATGGGTGCACAGAGGCGAAGAGGCTTTCTGCCAGACAAGCACCTGTTTCCTAGCGACATAACAACAGGAAATCCCCTGCTAAAATAAAGGAGATCACTTCCTGTCTCAACATGACTTTTAAGTCTGTCACAAGTGCTGCTGGGTAACAATATTAGTTTGTTTACAGAGTGGAGATATACAGTTGGACGTACAGTCGTGCAAATATTTTCATACTAAATACTAACAAAGTGTCTGTTGTGCTACAACATTGTTTATTTCATAAAGAAGGTTTCAATATAAATCTTTCATCAGCTGAGTTAAATACAGATGTTTTTAACAAACTACCATCATTTCCAGCATTGAGAATAAACTGAAACCACACTCTGGTTAGCCTGGCCGACTTTTGCTCACAGCTTCAGTCTTCGCTGTGATTATAGTCTGGAAATCCTGTTTGCGGACCAATCAGCGATCAGCGGGGGAGGAGGGGGTGGGGGTGATGACATTGGAGTAGTTCCAACAATGGCGGCGGTGGTGAGAGTTTTGGTGCACAAGATACGTCGTATTGTGGTCAATGGCGACTGAGTAAAGGATGCTCCGATAGTTGTAACCCGAGTTTAACACCCATTAGGATGCAACATCCTCCGTGGAGAATGGACAGACCTTTATATTCACACAGTGCATACTTGGCTAAGAGATGGTGGCTCAGATGAAACTTCATGAAAGCACAACGTGTATTCAATTTCGTTTAATGTTATCATAGTATTTGTATCACGACTGCGTGAGGGAAGGAAGGATGAAGCGGTCGGTTGACAGGTGGAACGTTGCAGCGTCAGCAGTAAAGCAGGCGTTGCACCAGACTGCTCTGGAAAACAGGGAACTGAGCTGGAAGTCAAAGCCTTCGATTTACCAGGCAGACGGTCTGCGTTGCAACTCTGTCATGTGCTCATGAACTTTGGGTCGCGACTGAAAGAATGAGATCGCTGTAACAAGTGTCCTTCGTAGGGTGGCCAGGAGCTCCGACATCCAGTACACCGCTTCTCCTTCACGTCAGAAGATGGTTGGAGCATCTCATTAAGATTCAACCTTCTCCACTGGCGGGTTTCGTAGGAGACCCGGGCCGAAACCCCCAGAAACACGCAGGAGGATTTATATTTCTCGTAAGGCCTGGGAATTCCTCAGGATCCTCCAGGAGGAGCTGGGGAACGAGATGCTGCTCTCGCATCCTCGGACAAGAGGGAAAACATGGATGGATTGGAATTAGATGAAGCAGTGGACTTCTGCTTGATGAGAATCAGAAGTCTAAGTAAATGTTCAGCCTCTATAAGTGTATGATTAAACTGTTTGAATTGTCGTGAGTTTATTTCTCACTGTCTGTTCTTTCAAGAAGACATTGTGAAGCTGCCCTTTGGTCTTTTTCTGGAGCGCCTTTTTGGTCGGAAACATTCTGACTGCTGTAAATTTTTGATGATGAGTTGTAAAGTATTTATCGCTGAACGTCGTGCCCTGCGGGTCTGAGTCTCATTTCAAACTAATAATTGCGCTGCAGCAGACAGAACTGGGTACGCTATCATTAATGCAACTTCAACAGCTTCTACGCAGCGCGACGATACTCTGAGACTGTGGAGGCATTAAATGCTGTGCTGTGTTTTTCCAAAATGTCAGCTGGTCTATGTGTTATGGGACTCTCTGAGTGTGTGTGTGTGTGTGTGTGTGTGTGTGTGTGTGTGTGTGTGTGTGTGTGTGTGTGTGTGTGTGTCTTCGTTAAATGCCACCGAGTTTGTTTCACCAGCTCAGCAATCAGCGGTGAAGCCCTGCAGTTCCCCACGCTGCATAAATCATCTGCCTGTCAAAACGAGAAGAAAATTCCTGCAGACATATTTTCAGAGATAACGTTGATGTGGAAACGAACGAAGCGGGTGGTTCAATCATGTCTGTCGCTGCACACCAAAAAACACACACACACACACACACACACACACACACACACACACACACACACACACACACACACACACAGTGCCTGTGCATTCACATTCATAGAAAACAGCCAAACTGAGCCCTTGGTTTGACCGGCAGTGAGGCTGTTGATAAATGACTTGTTTCTTCCGTCATCCTGTTTCTGTTTTTTCCTTCAGCTCCACAACTGACACTCAATCTCTCCACTTCAATCTCCTCTTTATTATTTTTTCTATCCCATCTTCATTTTCCATCTGGCTTCCTCCACCTTTGCCATTTGCAGCCTCTGTACTCTATCTTAGCCGCGCGGGGTCTTTGCCATTTCCCACATTTTTGCGTTAAACGTTCTTTCTGTTCTCTCTGCCGGTTTGGGAGCAGCGATCTCGAAACCCGAAACCGATTACAGGCCGCGGCTGACGGTTTTGACCCGACACGTGAACTCTGCTCATTTTTCACAAACTGACTCTGAAATAACTCCCAACTCTCCTGAGACCAAGCAATCTGATATTCAGTCGATTATCCCAAAAGCAGCAGCTCGCCACACCCAACCACTGAAGAGGGGAGAAGAGGAAGTGAACGGGGGGAAGAAAAGAGGAAGGAGGCCAGAAATGTTAAAAATTAAAAAAATGTAATCTGTGGACAAAAATGGCAAAGCAGCAAGCTAATCGCACATAATAGGCCTTTCCACTTTTCTGAGTCCTCCTCCAGAAATAGGATGTTATTATTATTCCCAGGCTCTATCTGCTGCACGGATCTCACTGCAAACAGTTCAGAGGGGTCAGACCCTCTGCTGCAGGGCTCAGTGACAGCTTTGAAATGAAAATCCCCTTTTAGCCCTGAGATACAACAGAGGTCGCCCCTCTGTGGTCTCATGCCTCAGGACTTTATGCAATCTGCAGTCAGTACTGCGGCGCGTGAGGAAGAGGAGGGTTTTCTCTGCTGCTCCTCTTACCTCAGTTGAACAGAAGAATCCAGACTGAAGTGGCAGGACAGAAGCTCACAGTGACGCGGGCTTATTTAGTCCTGAAACGAACAGTTTCTTTCAGTATCGATCAGCCTGAAGACAAAACTAACTTTGTGTTAGCTTTGTATTCAAATATGGAGATTAATGATTTGATTTTCTAAATGACTGATATTTTAGAAAACAAACAGTTAACTGATTCATTAAGAAAATAATTAGCATAAAATCTGATAGTGAGAGGATCTGAGTTAATGTGACAGACAGGGATGTCATGATATCAGGAAGTTGTTGTTACCTCTACCGTTCAAATTCCACGATTCTCTGTAACAGATTTAACACCACGAATTATAAATCTGTCAAATGAGTGTACTTCAACATAAATTCACTCTCACACACACACACACACACACACACACACACACACACACACACACACACACACACACACACACACGCACACACACACACACATTGTCAGACTAAACGAGATTGAAGGGAGCTCCTGAGGTTGTGAGCAGCTAAACATCACCCTAAACAAGCTATCGGTGGCCATTGCTTCAAGACATCCAGGTGTTGCAGTTACATTATGTAGACGTGTTGTAAATAGAAAGGTGACGATTGAAACACTCTTAACTTGAATTCTGGGTGCAGATCTGGACGTCTGTCTTTGAGCTGCTTTGATAAGTTTCGAGATGTCTCTTCCTTTCATTCCAAACGCTTTGCGACTGTCTGTTCACCAGGTTTTGTTCACGTATGACTTGTTCCTGATCATCTTGTCAGTCAAGGCGGACCTGATGCTGCACCTGCTGTCACCGTTCCACATGTTGTTATTGTCCAGTACCTACAGTTCCTGTGGCAACTATGGTACCTTCACTACGTACGGAATCATCCAAGAACAAGTACAGTCACGTTTTCAGAGTTTTGTCGTCATTCAGGTACTGAAGTATTCGTTCTCCTGACCTGGCTTGTAAAAGACGGTTTGAGGGATGGGTCAGGATTTTCAAATATTCGAATAGTTATTAGAATATTAAAAATCGTACAGTAAATGTAAATGTCCTTCCTTACTTCCCCTGTTTTTACTAGTGTCTGGTTGTAATGCACCGCTCCTTTAGGAGTTTATAACCCGACAGCATGAACTCAGCATTTGAGTTATTAGAATAAGCCAGCAGTTTTTAGTGTGTATGTGTGTGTTTACGTGCGGGCTGGGGTCGGTGGGACTATTGAATAATAGTCAAAAAGTTCAGAGTGATTATAGAATAGTACTTTTGCCTGAAATGCCCATCTCCTCTATGTTTTATAGAATTTGACATTTATATTTCTTCTACATGCTTCTGTAAATATGGATGAAAAGGACGTTTCAATCAATTGGTTTCCATATAAGAGAAAGACGATGAGGGCCAGATGCTGATTTGTCAGAAAAACATGAAAAAAAGAAGAAGATTAAAGTGCAGTGAGGAGCTTTATACGATGTCTTTACTTCACCCACTGCCCACTGAAATGTGCATTTGCTGCTGCAACAGCAAACCTATGCTGACAAGAGAACAATGTTGGAGTAAGCAACTCGCAGGCAGATTTACATTTTACTGTAAAACCTGAACGTGCCTGAACATGATGTGGAAGGAGCGGTCACAGGAGGACAAGAGCCGATCGGTTGCCTTTCTGCTCGCATTTCTGATTTCAGTCTGAATCCCCAAAGAAACAAGCAGCAGCTTGAGACGGAGAGAAAAGTGAAGAGAGCTTGTAGAAGCTTGCCTGTAATTTCACAATCAGATCACAGTGAGTTCAGAATTAGCTTGTTTTGAAATGGTGTCATATCCTCGCACTAACAATACTAAACAGCCCTGAAATAACATCTGGCTACAAAAACCTGCCTACTTTTTTTTTCTTGCATTGCAACAGGGCGTCTGAGTGAAATCGCTGCAGCCAGCTGTGTGCCAAACAGTCCAAAAGCAGAGATGTTTGTCATGTTGATTATGTGGCATTTTGTCTGCATTAAACAGTAATAACTGATATGTTTGGGGCCCTTGGGGCAGTGCAAACAAACCGTAAACACAACACACAGAATTAACCTTTTCACACATCCAGCAGTCACAGAGCAACATGATTATTTATTTACAGTCCTGTTTGTGTCTGATGAATGTCTCCTCTTTTAGCCCTGGTTTTGATATGTATCATTTTGTATTGTCTCCACTGCCTGATTTCCTTTTCTTTACATTGTGATTTGCTAAACGTGACACTGATTCCTCGTGAACACGTATAAAGATATTAAACACGTTAAAATGTGTCTGAACAACATCTGTGTCCATTTGCTTATGCAGCCTGGAGAACTTCACAAGCAAAGACAAAGATTCTGCAACAATCAACCACGACCGTTGCACATGGCTCCAGTTGACAAGGCTTATTATAATGAATGACTCAGACGTCCTGTTGCAATACAAGAAAAAAACTAGGCAGGCTCATAATTGCTTAAAAGTTAGTATGAATCTGCCATTTCTGCTGGTTTTCAGATAATAAGTCTTAAATGTTAATAAACAAGAAGAGACAAAACATTCCCTACCCACACTCAGACTAATTAACTGATAATATTTAAAGTCATAGCCAGCTTTCAACCTGACCCGACTTATAGAGCTCACCAGTTATGTGATGGATGTTTCTCAAGTAAAGTTTTTAAAATAGCTTCAGTGATCTGACCTTTCCAATTAGCCCAGCATGGGATGCTTTTCTCTTCACTTTTCCAGGTAACAGTGATACAATCATGTTTTATCGACACTCGTGCGACCAATATAACCAATATAATGTAAACAATTTAAGAGAGAGAGATTCTGGCAGTCGGATGTTCTATACTTTGTTTAAAGGGTTCAACACACTTAACTAGTAAAATACTATTTTGTATTTAAGGAGCCATTTTAGTTTGTTTAATCTTTTAGTGGTAAAGCAAAGTCTGTTTAATACTTCTTTTATTAATAATGATTATGAAATAATTCCTAGCATTTGTGACCAACGATGGTCCAAATTAGCTCTCCTCATTCACTGATCCACAGTTCTGTAAATACTGTATGTTTAAATGTGGTACTGATTTTAAAAAGTCCTTACTCAAAATTGCTAGTCCAATAATAAGTGAGAAGTTTGCATTCAGTGGTTAAATTGCTTAATGAGAGGATTGTACTGCAATGATGCTTGTGCAGCTTTACAAACATGAAATGATGCTGCACATCATATCCATGGTTTACCTAAGATTACTGTAACTGTACGGCAGTCAGATGTTTTATAGCCACAGGACAAGAACCAGTGTGTCTTCCAACATTAAAATGAAAAGTAGCTGAATTATTAATTGCTCGTTGAATAGTTAAAATGTCCATCTGTAGCGCAGCTGCACCGACACATTAAGAAGGAATCACTGTTATGTAAAAGAATCCACCTGCCACAGAGAAGGTGACACAGTCTGTGATTGGTCCTGTGTGCAGACCCCCCGTCTGGGCCAAAGAGGATTATGGGAAGGACAATGAGGTCGTACGGACTGCAGGCGCCTGCAGGTCCACAACTGGAGCTTCTGTTTACTTTCTGAACAATGAGGCAGGAAACATCTGCAGGCTTGAGATCCAACAGACATAACCTGGACGCTTTCCATCATCCGCTGACAACAACAACAAAACGTCCTCACGAACCGCCAGGCTGTTCTGCAGGTCCACTGATGTGTATACGACATGACAGAGGCTTCATTCACGCAGGTGTTATCAGCTGGAAACATCTAGATGGAATGAAACACTTCCACATGTGATATATTGATTAGAGATTAATAAATATCCTCCATTAACATCTAGTTTAGATTCGGCCTAAGAAATAGCGCGACTCCTTACAGGCTGTCTTGATGGTGCTTTTACCCTCTACTGAGTTTAAAGGGGTTTCTAGACATTTATGAGGAAAGGGGTTGATGGTGCAAACACCTCCTTCAATAAACAAGGACAAGATATTGTCCTGTTGGCAGCCGAACCTGCAGAAATGTGCAAAATCACTTCCCGTTTACTGTATTGTGCACATAATTCACCTCTCTCTCTGTCTCTCTGCACATCCTGTCAACTGTCACCATTTTATTAAAGCAAACATATTTTTAGACAGAGAAGACACAACATGTTCCACTTCCAGACAGGAATGACTGAAGCAAGTTTCCATTAGGAAACATCATCACGTGTAATTGTCGTGGTATTTGAAATGTTTAACAAGGTGAATATCTAAAATAAGAGCAATAAAGCACAACTTAGCAGTGCTAGCATACACAGGATGTTTTCCTTTCAGTTCAGCTTCTACATGGTTGTTTCTTTGAATGACTGACTGGGAGAGGCATCGGGCCATCAGGCGGCTGGCACAGCGACACACGATGATGAATCTCAACCTGTACTCCTGAGGTTTCCGCAGCTCAGCCTCAGAAATGAAAACACAAACCTGATATGAAGATGCAACATCTAAGCCTACGAAAAGCATCACAGGATGTTATAATATTGGACAAAAGAAGCACACTGACAGTTTAGCTATCAGAGTTACAAAGTACCTGATGTAATGTTAATGAGATGGTTAGAAACAGATCTGTCAATCAGCATTAGGGCCACACAACAATGATTTTTAATATTGATTATTGTGTTTTTCAGTACCTGTTTGACAGCTTGGTTTATAAAACATGACAAAAATAATCTCATAATCACAGAATCTTTGGCAGTTTTTGCTTTAACGAGTCATCGATCATCAAAAGAGTTGCCGATAAGTTTGATTCATTTAATTTGTACTTGTCGACTAATAGTTATTGCAGTAGTTATTACTTAGAAGAGGACACTTTGGCCAGATGTTGGCACCAGAAGAAAGGTTTGGTTGTCTTCAAAAAATGTTGAGTTTATTCTCTGCGTATTCTTAATATCTAAAAAAAACGATGAACTGTTCAAATAATTTTTCAATCAACATTCTCTCGTCCCAGTTTGTATGGTTTTGGTCTGTATAGTTAATTTCCTCAGTTTTAACAGCTGTCCAGGGGGTACTTTTTAATTAAACTCCCGCATTTCATTTATTTTTTCATTTTCATTTCAGATTACGTACTAAGAGCAGGGCTGGTAGGTGAGTGTGGTCGCGGCTCGTAACAGCCATGAACTGTCAGCTGGAGTGATAGAGACTGAGATTCTCCACTGGTTTCAGCAACCAGGCTTCATTCAGCTCCACCTCAGCTCCACCTCTTTGACCACTCTTGGATAAGCTGGGAGTTAGGCGGAGTCAGGCACTGCCAAGTTGACAACGGCCAGAGCCATCCAGAACTGGGCCTCAAAACTGCTTTTCAGGAAACCTATGGGTGACGTCATGGAAGCTACATCCATATTTTATATACAGTCAATGATTAAACTGAACTGATTTTAGTTGGTTGTAGCTAATAAAGTACCAGGTGAGTATGTGTATTACTAACTAAATATAGAGGCAACCTTGGGCGATCTGAGAAGCAGTTAAATGGAGAAGAGAAAGGAAATTAAAATATATACTTGGGGAACATCAGCACTGCATGAGCACACACAGTAAACTGTATTTACTCTCTCCAGTAACAATCAAAGCAGACCAGAATGGGTTCCAACGTCTGGAGACAAAGGCGAAGCCGCCTTTGGTGCGACCAGTGCTTTTGATTTGGTTCTCTTTAGTCTAAAAATAGACTTCCATCCATGTCAAATGACACAGGGAAATCGTTAGAGATTGTCCTCTCCGACAGAAAACTGTCCATTTTCAAGAGGAGAGGATGATTTCATCTGACAGTCTTTATAGTCGCTCTGCCTTATTCAGCACGCGAGAAAAAACAACCATGCCAAGTTTGCACATCATACAAACAGCATATTTGTGCTCGTTAAACAAAAAGTCTTTGTGATTTCAAATTTGCTGGATTGCTGCCTGCGTGCCTTGATTTTCCCCACAGTAAGCAGCAGTTTAGGTGTAATCCAGACAGAAATAACATAAAAACAGGTTTATATTCAGACTACCCAACAGGGCATATTTCCCGTCACCACCTTTTATTATGTTCTTTTCCATACTGCAGTTTCTCTGTCTATAAATGGTTCTAACTAGTGTTTACAACCTTGTGTAAATTACAGTGTTCCTGCTGCGTGTGACTTCAACTGTAGAACGTCCGTGACCTCGGAGGGAGACTCTCAGCAGGATAATATACTGACACAGGAACAAATTGTAGAAACATTGGCTATAAGCAGAAGAGAGCACCATACTCTGAAAAGGTTGGAATATTTCCAGCAGGCACGGACACACAAAACAAAACCATGAAAATAAAAATGCTAAGTTTTCCTGCTCTCGTGGCCATAAGCACAATTCAGACTGGATATGATAGGAACGTTCACGGCGTTGAAGCATCTGAGGATGAAACTCGCTGCTCAGACTGCCCGAGGTGATGCTGAAAATCTACATTTCTATAACAAAATGCACAACAGTGTGCCAGTTCGAGCTGGTCTGCACCTTTACAGTGAACACGGCTCAGCATTTTGGCCTCTTTGAAGTAGAGCTGAATATACTGAAAAGAAAAAAAGCGTGAGGCATGAATGGGCCTCTTCGTCTCCTGCGGACACATCTGTTCGCTCAAAAAGAAAAGTATGAGTAAAATCCCAGTCAAACGTGACTGAAGTATATCCATCTGATATTCTAATTATAGCAGCAATTATAGCTTTCTGGAGAAGAGGTGGAGAAGAAGGGTTTTGTTGTGAGTTGTCAAGCACCAGTGGATGTTTTTTAGTGTTCAGTTAAACTGGCACACTAAATCTGCATGTGGTATCATTTCTGAAATGACTATATACGAGAGTAAAGGTCTATTTAATTACGCTGTTCCAGTGGTTGGTTTTGTCTGCCCTCCAGTTTCATTTATATGCACATAAAGTTTGAAAATTGTCACAGCAGCATGAGCGATCAATTGGACTCATCAGACAAACACACTGTGTTCACAACGTACACTCTGTAACTCAAGTAACAGACGCTCGTATGGGGACAAAGTACTCAGCTGGTCTCCGCAGTTCCTCGGGTCCCGATTAGACCTCGATGCCTACACAGCAGTTATCGACTGCACTCCAAGCAGAATTAGCAGACTGGACCACAGCCTAAAGCCTAAAGCCTAAAGCCTAAAGCCTAAAGCCTAAAGCCTAAAGCCTGAAGCAACTGTGGGCAGATAACACAGGAAAGGAACAACTCTGCTCTGAGAGAGAAATCTCCCACCGGGAGGATACACACACAAACATATGGCCATTTAATTGGACACATGTAGGACAAAACACATTGAGCTGAGACCCACAATTTAAAACCGGGAGATATAATTTGCATTTTTTTCAAATCAGTGGTTCAGAGAAAACGCTCTAAGTCACTGCAACAAAGGAAGATGCCAAGGCTGTAACTTACTGTCAGGAGTTCTTTCTGGAAGGACTTCCTCTCTTTGCTCTCTGCATTGTTACAGTCCTCCTTCAGCCTCTCCAGCACCGATGCCACCCTCTCCGGTTCGCTGTCCAGCTCGGCACGGCAGAAATGCGTCAAGGGCAGGTTGCCGTATCCGAGTGCATCCGCGAACGCTCGCCAGCTACCGATGTTTTCCATCAGTATAGTTCGTACAGAGGCGTAGATGTACGTGAGGAACTTGCAGGGTTTCAGTATTTGCTCCAGTAACAAAGAAGTTGTGAGGTCAGGTCCGCTGAAGTAAATGGGTTTAACTTTGCCAACCACTAAAACATTCTTGGCATGAACAAGTCCCATTTTGCCCTGATAATATCCAATGTACCATTCTTTTGTCCACAACTGGCCCTTCAGCTTGATCTTCTCCTCACTCAACAGAGCGACAAAATCTCCTTTTTTGTATTCAAGCAAGTACAGATTTTTTGTTTGTCGGATGACAGTTTTGATTAATTTTCCGAACTTCAGGTTGTTTATTCTCCTGTCCTGGAAAACAGGGTACTTGGTGGCAATGGCGAGAGGAGACAAGACTATCTTGCCCACTTCCTTCTTCTTCAGGAATCGCCGTTGAACTGAAGTCTTTGGACCTGCTTTGGGTGGCGGTGTTGGTGTCTGGACACAAAACTGAGCCAGTATACAATCTTTGTCGTCTTTGACCTGGATTCTTAAGGTGAAATCAGAAACATCGTCTGTGTTGCGTGAGGCAATGATGTAGACAAGCCTGCTGACCTTGCCTAGTTTCACCTGGAAGCCCCGGACAACTCTGGCCTGCTCGCCAGCCTTTACCTCATAGTTGGCCATGTTAGAGTAAACTCCTACACGGAGGTCCTGAGGTCTGGACAAGACAAACTGGTGTTTACCCCAGAGCTGCAGCGCCACTGGTGGTGCAGACTGCGCCTGCTTGCCGACCTCGCTCACTAACAGTGTCTTTGGGGCACAATCGTGGCCAAACATAGCCACAACTGTCTTGAAGGACGGGTGAATATGTTTGGGACCGTACACTCCTAAAGTGATCTTTTTAAGCACGTGCTCCCAAACCGTGGAGTCTGGAGATACGGACTGAGCCTGAGCCACCACACACACATACATACACGGTTCAAGGTTATCCAGGCACACCTGGACTGTGTCTCCGTATATGTACGCCTGAGGAACGGGAGTGTAAGGTCCTTCTTTGCAATCACTGCGGACACACAAGACCTCAGTCGTCTGCCTGCTCTCCATTTTTACCACGACGGATACTTTCATTTCCAGGGTAACAGTAGTTTTGGTTTCCATGTTGCTGAGTTTGATCTCCACCACAGGGCTGACGGTGGTGCAGCGGTCGTTGTTGAGCTCAAGTGGTGGGTCAAGCAGAGCTTTAATTGAGATCTGTTGTGAGTCTCCTGGTGCCACGTGGCCCTCAGGTATGTGGATGCTGATATGGGTGTCTGGAAGCTGGACTGCACCTCCTGAGCTGTCCAGCCGACAGACAATGTTGGTCTCCACCGGCTGTGTTTGGCCCCAGCCTGGGTTCTGACCCAGTGAATCCAAATCATGGCAAGACCGGGCCAGTTTGCGGTGGGAGAGCCAAGCTGTCCGGAAATCCTCTCTGCTCTGGAACTGCTCTGGTGCCGGCGCTTTAAGGCCTCCAAAAAACCCAGAGGAGGCCTGAGGGGTGTCGGACTGCGCCTGCAAGATGGACAGCTCAGACAGGCTGTAGGAACGTTTGCTTCTAAAAAACGGGTTGTCCCTGCGCAATGTTTGCCCCACCCCCACAATGGGACTGAGAGGGTTGAAGTTGATAACGCCACTCCCAAAACCATTAATGTCGGCAGTGCTGCTGGTGGAGTTGGGCGCCGATGGAGTGAGCGTGTCAAACAAAAGGAGGTCAACTGATTTCTCATTACTGTTCTGATCAAGTGAGCTCTGAGGACCCCCATTTAGAAAAGGGTTTGTAGAGGTATGGTTTGTTGCAAAAGGATTCCCGTTTTGGAAAGCGGTTGGTTTCAGAATCACTCCGGCCCACTCTCCTAGAAGGTCCATTTCTTTGGCCGCCTCCTCGTGACAGTCTCCCACAGTGTCAATCATGCCGCTGTCGCTGAAGGACGAGTCTCTGTAATTGATGGGCTGCACGTAAGCTGCAGGGATGTAACCCATCTCTGTGTTGTTGTGAGCATACCACCACTCTCCTCCTGACGAGTCCAGAACGTAGAGGCGGTCCCCTTTAGAGAACTTCAGGGTGGTGAAGCTGGATGGGCAATAGTCTTTGATGGCAACGACTTCCCTGGCCGCACCGAAGGAGGCAGTCGCGTCCAGTCGTAAGGCACTGGGAGAAGGCACTGGAAAAGGAAGAATCATGTCAGGTTGTGGATGATGATATAACCTCATCATAAAATTGAGATTTTTCTCTGTGTTTAAATATGTGCAATTGATGGCATTAAACAGTTGGATAAAACATTTTTAATGCCAGTACCCATAGCTAGACTTCAATACACGTTCAGGAACAATACTGTTTCTTTTTGCATAACACTTTCATATCATACATTTCAAGAAAAAAAGAAAAGTACATTACACAAAAAGTTTAACTATTATAAAATAGACCTGAGTTAAAAATGCATTTCGTAGGTCTACATGTGCAAAACTGTTAAGAATAGAGAAAGGACAGTCCGGTTTCTCATCATTATGCCTTTAAAAAAAACACTATCCCACGTAGCAATGGACTGTCACCACCAGATGCTTTATCTAAGTAGAGCACAGACGTCCACTCAATCTGTTTCAGCACAGACAAGAAAAAACAGAAAGCCTGCTTACAGCTAACACAAACCAAAAGCACGAATGTGTCTCGAGTCTTCTCTGTATGTTGTATTGTCTTGATTTCAACCAAAATGAATTATGAGCACACACACTGCACTATTCATAACGTAGTTTATAAGGCAAACCATGCATCTGTCGCTTTTGATATTTTGACATTTTTGTACACGGTGCTGGGACTGCACTGACATTAAAGCCGGTGAAAAATAGAAGACAAATTTAGGTATTACTTATTAGACTTTACCATCAAAAGTTCAGCCCAACCCACAGCCAACCATCAGATTGGGACTAAAATGTTGCTAAACAGTGATTGGTGGCCCCAAAATCTGTCCCAGTACCTTTATCTAACCAGGTTACCAGTAGTTTATGTGTAAACCCACTTTAACCCACTGAGAGAAAAACAAAAAATAAGAAATACAAGATTCAGTAATGGAAAATAACCAAAAACTATTCCAATTTTGGTATTTCATTACAAGAAGCTGACTGAGGAAATACTGTAAGTTTGCAGAGGTGTCTCTTTCTACTTGTTAAATGCCTCTTCTAGTGTGATTGACTGACCTTTGACATCAGTGAGACTGGCTTCTGACACTCCGTCGCTGAGATCTATGAGCGTCCCCTCAGACTTGCAGCGAGGGAGGGAAGTGTTGTTGTTGTTGGTGGCTCTGATTCGATGGGCGGCCATGTTGGGGCCCGTCGCTGTGCACCGGTGGATGTGTTCGGGCTACTCCAATGTCCTTTTAGTTTGTGGCAAAAGCGGATGTCAAAAGCCTCCCATGATCTCTGAAATACACAGAAAATATTTATTATACAAAATATTTATTCATAATTGTTTTTATTATCCAGTTGTTAGTGTGAAACATCGTAATCGTTTCATGAAATTAATCTCTTTGACATTGATCAAACTAACATTGAATTCTGAACAGTTTGGGATTTTTGATGTGTCAAATCATCACAAACTAGCCAATAAACACCAGTGTATACAGTGGATGTGCATAAATATGAGTGTGATTAAAGTCATCCAAATATCTTTGATGCTCTTTCAGGAGTTTGGGTCTTCGTACACAGAGTTCGACCAACAGGGAAGTTGGAAAATCTTTACAAACAGAATAATAAATTAAATCCACGCAGTAGAGTTTTGGCTGTCTGGCTCATGAAAGCAGATGTCTGATTAATCTTCATAGATATTAGTTTATTTATCAAGAAAAATCTACCCCTTACTGCAATCATTAACACACTAGTAAAACCGAGTGGAAAATTATTAAGTTCCTTTTATTGCTTTTAAAAACTGAAAAGCAGAGTAGTTTTTAAAATATTCATATCAAAACTAACTGCCAGCTATATCACACATGATCAGTGTTTCTTCTAAATGGTTTGCGATTAACTTGTTAAAGCTTAAGGCTGGGGATGTTCTATATTTTCCTCACTATCATTAAATCCTCTGAAGAGACCAAAACAAACAGCTGTTAGTTCATCTCTGCATTGTGTGAAATTCCTGCCGTGCCGGCGGCTCCTGGTGAAGACGTGAATCTGTAAAAACTCCTCACAAATATACTTTTCTATTGATAGGACTGAATTTTGCAGCAAATGTTTCTGCAAGTTTAAATGCTACTGTGTCTTTAGTCTGAACAATGTTTGGCTGCTCTACATAATAAATGTGACATGTCCTGCAGTAACACAGTTTTTATACACTTGCGTAATTTCAGTCGACTATTTGCCATTTCCCAGTAGCACATATTGGTCATGTGGCATCGTAAATGTACATCATGCCAGGTTTTTGGATAACACGTCATTGCGTCTGCAGCTCCAGTCCCTAACTTATGTTAATAGACAGATATTCAAATACAAAGCTCAGAAAAAAAAATAATGGGGTAAAAGAAAATGTAGATGTGGGTCAGTAGAACAGCAGTTTGAGAGACACCAGGCTTTTCATTACAATCCATAATTTATCACGGTGTCAGCTCGTGGACGACACGCTGCACAGAGCAGAAGAGGTTGAAGGTAGTTCACTACTGACACACTTTATACAGCAGCAGACATCAGCTGGAACCATTCTGCCTGGCAACAAACTCCACCACTGCTCCTCTTAATTCATTCATTCTTATATGCTTATATCGTACACTCAGATATAGTTTAAATGCCAAACGTTTCAGCTTGGCTCCACCAGACTACTAACTATTAAATAGACCCATATATCACAGTGAATTTGGGTGTCGTGCTACCAGGCTAATGATATATGGGAGAGGCATTTATGTTCCCCTCGCCCCAGGAAAGTATCTGAGTTTTGACTCGTAAAATTGTGCCAATTAACTAAATTCAACTTTGTTGTGGAAGCCAAATGCACTTTCAATTCCAGGAGGCGAAATTGTTTCTTCCTAAAGTAGCAAAACAATATTTTGCCTTGACTGTGCCCCGAACTATTTTCATTGGCCCCTAATCCTAACATTAATCTTCCCACAACATAAAAAACAATCACTGCTGTATGCCCAGAGAGGACATTTATGCTTTTTTTTCGTCAAGGCTGTCCATCCTCAGGAAAAAAAGAAAAATAAATTCCACATCCAGGAGGAAGAGAAGTGTGAGGGAAGGTTGAACGACAGATTACAACATTAGGGGAGGTGATTCTCAAACGAGTTACATCTCAGCCTGGTCCATGACCAACCTGATGTTCTATTCCTTCACACCACACATTAACTACATGTTTGGTATTCACAAAATTACACAGAAGACCAAGTCAAAGGCTTGTTACCAGGGTTTCTACCAGAAACTGCTTTACAGCACTAAAATGAATCACATGCACTGATGAGCCATAACATCACAACCGCACAGAGGAAGTGAATGACGTTGATTATCTCAACGTCTGTGATATATTAGAACGCAAGTGAACAGTCGGTTCTCGTAGTCAACATGTTGGATATGAGAAATGGGCAGGTATGAAGACCCGAGCAACTTTGACTAGTTTCTATGCGCCCCGCGACTCGGAGAATCTCTGAAACTCTAAGACTACTGTTGTGCTCCCTGCAACCTTCGACTCACAGCTTACAGGACTTAAAGAATCTGCTGCTAAGGTCTCAGTTCCAGATACCACGGATCACCCTCACCACTGCAGGTCTCGGTGGGTCAAAGCTGTTTAGGCGGCACGTGAAGGACCAGTTATAAAGAGCTAGTCACAGTGTAGACTGTTGCATAATTTTGAATAATATTTGAACATGTTTAACTTGTTACAACGGCATAAACATTTAACCAAATACAAATAAGTGCTGCTCATGAACACTGAACATCTGAAAAACTCAGGACGTTCTTAAAAACCTGTTATTGATCAGCTTTTAGCAAACTAACCCCTAATGCTCTAAACTAAGATGGTGAACATGGTAAACATCAGACATACTGAACACACAAACAACACACGGTAAACACGGCATATAGCCGTCTGGTCATTTTACTAAATGCATTAGGGATCTCCATCTAGACATATTTGATTACTAACCTAATCAACCTGTGTTCATCCATCAACAACAATACACACAAAAGAGGATAGCACAAAGTTAGCATGAAACTAAGAGCCACAATGGCCAAATTAATAGGAAATAAATGACCTTATACTATACCTATTATGAAAAAAGCATTGATAATATCATGATTAGGATTTAACCACATCAATCAGATCTACTTCTCTTTCTTTTTGTCACACTCACTGAACCACTTTGTTCCTCCATCTAAAAGAGAACATTGTGATGCTGCAGTCACATTAACGTTAGTGCTGTTGTTCCTGCTGCTGCAAATAAAACATTTACACACACACACACACACACACACACACACACACACACACACACACACAGGCTGTCTGAGATAGAGGGAACACCGAGGCTGAAACGAACAGCTCTTCTGCTTTTAAGTATTTGTTTTCAGCTCCAAAACACAAGAAGTGTCCATGTTACAACTTCCCACTGTCCTGTGTTGACATTTAGGACTTCAGAGGAATCACGCTTAACAGTTTATAGCCCATTCATTGAAGCTGCATTATTATTTTGGTATGTAAAAGCTGCAGCGTCAGCTATTATACAGTATATGACTCTCTATAAACCTACATGCAAAGTGCCTGAGCCTCATTAAACTGGACAAACCAGCACTATTGTCTGACACCAGCTTATGATGAATCTGTATCCACTCATCCAGTGCAGCAATGTGCACAGGGATATGCTACATGTGCTGCACTCATACATGGATTCAACCTTCATTATTCAAAGTTAAATATCGGGTTTTTTCAACGCTATAACTCTTTAATAACCCCATTTGTATGATCTCTATCAAAACCCTCTAACCTTTATAACTCTGTTCCCATTATCCAGTTTTTACAGTGTTTAATAGCAGAGGTGGTCCGACTCGTCTGAAATAAAGACCACCTTCAGTGATGTCATTAAAAGAAGACATTAGCTGAAACATTACCTTTCTGTATGAAGAGAGAGCATAGTTTTTATTTCACACATTAAATGTCATATTCACAAAGTGTGACTGTTGATCGATGCATCTACAAACTAAACTCATCATGAAACAGGATGAACGATGACCCTGAATGAAGCTCTGCTGTTGGCATCAAGAAATCTTTAAGTATAAATGAGTATAAATCATTTATGTTGTTTACAGTCCCAAAAATGAGGAATCAAGGGCTGCTAACGAAAAACTGATTTATTATGAGTCAAACGGTTATCAGGCAGCAGCTTTTATAGAATGCTCTATACAGCCACAGCATACTACGTTAACTGTTGCTGAACATGCACCAAAACAGCTAAAGAGCACCACATTTTTCCTCAACAGCTGATGGAGACCAAAAACTGAACCAAAAGAAAGTGAATATCGGACTCACGCTCATCAGACTCCAAATACATGATCGTGTTGCTGAAAAAAAACACAACTGGCAGCGAGTTTTTCCTTTGAATAAGTGATGTTGTCTCAATGATACGCTCACAACTTGTTTCTGCCATCCCCCTCCCCCCCAGTGGGTGAAAACATCAGCTCTTAAAGTTCTTGATGATAAATCAGTTATCCAAAGTGTAGAAAATTAACCAATGAACTATCACATTTCGAAACTCTGGTAAAAGTGGAATAATCCACGTCACTGAAAAGTAACATACCACCAGTGTGTTAACCAATAATAGTTTGATGATTTCTTATTCACACTATACCAGTTAAAAAGCTTTTACATTGGTTTACACTGCAGCCATTTTGATGAATGAACTGAGATGATCTCTCGGGTCTTCTGCACGAGCCTCTTCAGTATTTCCAAAGCGCAGGCCAGAAACCTCTGGTGAGGCAGACTTCTGCTTTCATGCTGTGAGCCGCAAGAAAAGCCTTACGAAGATCTTAGGAGCAGAAAGTGTTGACGACTTTAGAGATATTTAAAAGCTAGTTGAGCAGAGATTTTACTTGCAATGCTTTATGGCTCTTACTTGTATTTTTCTTTTTTTAATATCTCTTACCAATCATTTTAATCTTCTCACATGTTTACCAGTGTTTTCCTGCTGTTTTATAGTTTTTTCAAACACCCACAAAGAACTTTTAACCGCACACAATATTCAATTATCGGCAGCTTTGATCCAAAAACATCAGTATCACATTCAATAACCCATTTTAGTCCGACCCTGTCAACTCGATCCTAACGTTAGCAGCTCTGCTGGACGGCATCTCGCCTCTTTGAACCGAAGGGGAGGCGGAGGAGGTGAGGTGAGGTCAGACGTAAAGTCTGGGTGGTCTGCAGCAGCAGATATCCAAACCTCAGCCTGACCACCCTGCACTGTTTAACTACCACTGCAGAACAATGGTGGGTGGGGTCATTCTGGCATGTAAATCTGAGAAAGCACAACAACAAGAAAAATGTCATGCAAATCACCACGTTGCCTGGTAATAAGGCGTTGGAGAGGCCGTAACGAGACTCATGCAGCTTCTCTGCTAACAGCATGTCAGAAACACTCCCTCTGGACTTCTCTAATAACATTTCTGCAGAGTTTAACTTCTCCGCTGTTAGTGCAGACTTTCATAATGTGTTGAATTAACAGTTAACACAATTTCATGAGTCTCATTGGGGGATTGTGCCAAGAAGGAACATCATTGGCTCAGATGCCAGTACTTCCTTCATAACCTTGACAACAGGGCCACAAGATAACCACAAAATAAGTAATCAGATATCATCACAGATTATCTACTCTATTAGATTCTCTGCCGAGACCTGGAGCCTATTATGGAGACGGTTCAGTTGAATCAGGCTCTCTGAGGGATCTGGCTTCACTTAACTTGTGCAAATTAAGAGTAATGCAGATAGACTAAGTGTGTAGATAAAGAGACTTAATGGAGAAGTATGTGACCAGAAAGTTGTATGAATTAACAGCTAAATTAAATTACTTAATCGTTTCTGGCTGTGGAGGAGAGTCAGCGCTCATTACTGAGACACGGTGCTGGATTTTAAAGCCTCTCTAACAGTTGTTGAAGATTTTAGCCTGAAAATTGTCATTTCACTTTCACAGACTGCGTGACATGAGGAGCATTTATATAGACAGAAACATTTATGTTTGGGAGTCTTGGGTTGGAGCGTGAAGGTCATAAACGCTCCTTTAAATGACGAGCTGGAGGAAAACAAGACGTTGAATCAAAGTCAAGGAAAATTTTCCACTTTTTTTTTTTTTTTTTTCCATTTGGAGGTGAATATATGTGTGTAAACTTATCCCTTTGACTACTGTTTGCCCCCTGGCTTTAAAAGTCAAACACTTCAAATACATCTTAACAGTTACAGAAAAAAGCAATATACCCTAAATTATTAACACACAACATTTAACAGGCTCCAGATCGTCCAATAAACCGCTGCAGCCGACTGTTCTGCAGCAGCTCCGAGGTAATTCGCTCATATCTTTTGTTTGCTGCCTTTCCCTGCACAGTTGCTTAACCGTACCGATCCACTGTCAGCCTTGTTAAAGCCCGGCGGGCCTCTGGCTGCCTTCTCGACTGTCCTTCAAACAAGAGATGGCGGACGAGGAGGGAGGCCCTGTTGTGTTAACTGCTACTCCAGACTGACAGGACTCTCCCGAACTGAAGCTATGAATATAAAATCATAATCCTGTCTGTCACTCTCTAACCTCAGCGCTCATCTCCTGTCTGGGCTGTGAAGTGGTCATTGTCAATGCGCAGCGGGAGTGTTGACCCTGCTGAGCCACCGTAAGCCAATTTCCATACTTGGATTCACTGCAGCGGCCGAAGGAGAACATCGCAGCTTTAAAAAAAGAAAATGACGTTACAGAGCCTTTTCTTCACGGTCAGAGGAAGTGCTCTACCAGACTGTCATCCGTGCCACTCTTTTCATTCAGCAGCTCGCTTCCTGCAGGGTTGATGTCCCCGAGGAAAAGGTTGGTGCCAAACGGTTTTTATTACAGAGTCACTGAGAAAACACAAAGTGCCTTTGAACAGCGGACAAGGTACATAAAATGTTTTTGTCCTGACAGTCAAAAGGAGGCAAAAGAAGAACTGAGTTAATGAGGAGAGCAACACAATGAACTACAGGTAGGTAGTTGGTTAGAGTTATTCTACTGTATGTTGCTAAGCAGGCCGAGCCTGGTGCAAACCCCAAATCGTTTACGGACGTCCCGTCCGCCTGGGCGTAGACCTCCGGTTAATTTTAACCAATCAGCTCGTGCTCATGCAACTACCCACCTTGTCCGTCAAAGCGTTTTTTTTCCTCGGCACAGCGTCGTTTTAAAGTTGTTTTTAATGAACGCCAACCGCTGGACAAGACGCTGAGCGTTTGTTCCTCGCTGAAGTGCTCAGTGCGAACGCTAATACGAGCCCAGACACCAGACTGTTATCACAGTGAAGGAAGCTGAAGCTGTGAGCGACAGTCGGTGCAGCCAGGCTAAAGCCCCAACCCCCATCCGAAAAAACTATGAGCACGCTCCTGTTCCACAACAGAAACTTCCATCACTTCTCATAACAACTTCCATCAGTGAACAATTTGCCTTAAAGTCTCTTCAGCGCCTCACACACTGCAGGTTTTTAGCTCCCAACTGTCAACTCTGATCGACCGACTGGAACAGACTCGGTCTATTTCAGGGTTTTGCCTTCCATTGTAACGCTTAGACGCTGCGCCCGACTGCTTTTTTTCTCAGTGCCTGAGCTCAATGAGAAGGAAAACTGCGCGGGTGTCCTGTCACCATCATCATCGTCACACACTCTGAGTAGAGTTGGAAGTTAGCGGTACAGCTGTGTGAATGTGGCAGTGCAGTGTGTGTTCAGTTTAGACTATTTGTCAGTGAGTAAATGTCCCGTCTCTTGCTCGCCAGCCGCTGATTAAAGTGAAGGGGTTAACCTCAATGTTAGCAAGAAGCACAAAGTCAGTCCAAAATGATGTGAAAATGCAGCCTTCAGTCCGATAACTGCTCCCACCCACCCCTCAGTGCAACAACAGCACCGAAGCCCCCCAGAAACTGAGAAAACCCTGATTTTGGTCTGAAATTACAAATACAACCAGCTTGAAAATCCTAACAAGTGAAGTTAAGGAAACCTGAGTGGAATGGCAGTCCGCTTATTCCCCCCTAACGAAAACCCAATCGCATGACTGGATTTGCCCTGTTTGTCTTCGGATGGCAGATGAACACGTTCTGTAGCATTCTAGCGTTTGGTGCGCAGCACTAAGCAGCTGAGGCTGATGGGGATGTTATCAGTTTTGCTGGTGTGAATTAAAAAAGAAGAATCGTCAGGAGTTAAAGTGGTACTTTGGTACTTAAGATGTGAACAGGCAGAAATATCTGGATGAAATTGCTAATATGGTTTAAAATGCATTAAATGTTCAATTAAAGTTGACACTATTAAACTCCTAACACACGTACGGTGACACCATCAGCGCTGATTTGACTTTTCAAGCAAAAGTCAGGTTGTCAGGTTTTGGATTGCCGGTCAAACAAAACAAGAAAAATCTCCTTGAACTGATGTGGAATGGACACACTTTCTATTTTTCAGGCATTTTATTGACTAAATGATTCACAATTTAATGGCATCAGACAGATTAGAATCCCAACAAGAAGCTACTTTAATCTTTCAGCATATTCTTGTTTCCATATGAAACATTTCTGTTGGTAATCTCTCGGTTGATCATGACATGATTTTCCAGCATCACGAAACATAAATAAAGAAGGTTTTCTTGCTTTTGCAACCTTTGGATCACAGACTGTGATTTGAAACAGAGACTTCCCTCCTGCTTACTTCTGTTCAGTTTATGCTCTTGCTCCACATGAACAGGAAACTATACTGTGTGCATCTGAATAGAAAAGAAGAAGCCGGCAGTGGATGAACATTAATGAAGCTCGAGCAATAAAACTGCTCAATGCACAAGGTCAAAGACATGACATCGTTCTCCCCGCAGCAATAGAAGCATCACGATGACCAAATCGCTGGCTTCATATTAGCCCTCAGCGCGGGCCGGGCCTCTGCTGGGAGTTTAGGGACGACTGCTCCTTAGCAGGAAGTGGCTGAGGAGGAAATGCCTTTGTGATGAGAGGCGGCTACATCTCTGCTGACTCTCCCTGCCTGCTACATTTCCTCTGATACGCTGTTCTAATCTGCTCACTCAAAGTCAAGAACAAGAAGGATGCTTAAGACAAAAATGAATAAAAAGTATGTACTGTACCTGAGTTTAGCTGCTAGGAGGTTTAAAGTTTTCTGGACTTGAAATGAGAAGAATAAAAACTAACTTTCATTATTTGTTTTCTCGCCACACGCAGACTGAACAGAAGTTAAACAGATCCCAGCGCTGCTTCATATTTAAACCCTTTAACTTTGAAGCAGAGTCGTCTGGGTTTGTTTGCGGCGTCGGACGCTAAACGAGCTCACAGACCTTGAATTAGCAAGTGAATTCATGAGATGAGAGAAAGCCATATGCCGTGTTCTCAGCCAGCGGCCCGGTGAGAGATGGAAGAACACAAACAGTCTCACACTGAATCAACACTGTTGAGGCCTTGAGTGTTCGGAAACAAAGCTCCAGTATCTGGTGTCCCGCGGCGAGGCGGAGCTCCGCTGCAGAGTCCACACAACCGTCAGAGATACACGCTTCATCTGGAGAGTCGCGCTTCACTGACACAACTCCACCTTCAAAATGTTTAACGGCACGGCTGGAGATTCGTTTCATTATCCAGTCATATATTATGTCTTCAACATCTACTCACAAAGTCTCAAGATATCTAGAAAATACATCTGGATATACTGTATGTGTGCCCACAGCTGACGTTTTGCTGTTGAACATTTGACATACGGAGATATAATCAATAACAAATGTTATTTATGGCCGTAGAAAACGAGGTGCTGAATGACCGAGTCGCTGAAGCTGAGAAATATCTGAGGTTGCAAAAGTCTTAAATGGATTTAGTTGAAATGTCAGTTGATGTGTGAACACTCAACACAGGTGAACTGTTGTTTGAAGCGGGAAAAAAAAAAGAATGAATTAGTCTTATGAAATGATAACTATAAACTGATTTAATCCATGTGTTTGTCCTGCTGTTAAACATCCCCCCTGTTGGGCTACAGGCAGACAGAAGTGACACGTGTTGAGAACTTATGTTGAACATGGTTTGGATCTTTAACGCTGGATTAACAGCAGAGTGAAATCTGCCACAGGACATCCAGAATCCTGCACTGCGAAGCAGGTTCAACAAACCCAGGATATCTTTCTGTTATCTGGCTTCAGTGAGCCGAACAAACGTAATCACGCCAAGCGCTGACCCGACGGTGGTCATCAACTCGCTTAAATCAACCCACGCTTTTCCAATTCAGCTCTGAACGCGTTCAAAGAAAAGAGACGGGGTTTGCAGCACATGACCAATCACAAACATGGACGAGTGTCCTGGCAGCACAGCAGCATATTTTACAATTAACTACAATATCAGACAATTACCACAAAGTTAAACACAGAATCCACATCCGCAGCTTAATAATACCACTGCCTCTTCATTAGAGCTCCAGTAAATCTGACAATAATTACCTTCCATTAAATTAATGTTTGGCTTAAATGTATTCTTCTATCATGTTAGATAATTTCAGCATTATTCTTTCAGTTGTAACCCCGGCAGTGTTAAACGAACCGGGGAGCAAATAACTCATTATAGAAACATAATTCAAAGCGATGTGTAGTCTTAGTTTCTTATAAGTACAAGTACAAAACTTTAGTGCTTCAATCAGTCTGTGCTGTAGGATGAAATCAGTATATAAAATATCAATCAATTGAAATCTATGAAATATTATCAGAGAAAGCCATAGAGGTACAAAGTAGGTGAGGTGAGAAATGAACCACCGTAACAGTTACACCTGAAGTTACTTCCCTCACCCCAAAATCCAGCTTCGTCGAACAGGTCTGAGGGGATCCGACAGGAAACACAACTAACCTTTTCCACCACTTTAAAATGGAAATGTTAACATCCCACCGATTATACAGAAGGGGCACACTCCCTAGCTGCTAGCATTAGCCACCGAGCTGGCCAACCAGCCTCATGCAGTGACACTGATTCGGACCCCAGCAGCAGTCGCTCTGCCGGCCTCTGCAGTCGTCTGAGTCTTCTCAAACAAGAACTTTGTCACATTGTAAGTCCCATTTCATTTATCGTCATTATTTGACACATAAAAGTAAATAAAACTGCGAGTACCAGTCGGTGTGCAACAGCCAACATGTGATTAAGAAATAAATGATACTTTAGAAGCATAACAAACTTTTATTTCATATATTTAGGGTTCAATCCTGAACTGAAAACATCCCCGGAACTTCAAATGAAAAGCTTCCCAGTGGAGTTTAGGATGTAAACAACTTGTGTTTACTCTCAGTGTTACTCATCAAAACCCACTGTGTATTCTTGAAATCTGGCAAACATGTTGAATGTCTGTTATCTCAATAGTAGTATTAAATGTGGATTGTTGAAGTTCCCAATCTCAATCAGTATGAAACAATTACATATTTGTGGCCTTATGGCCCCTTTATCACCATCCTGCAAAGAATAGTTTGTTTTGTCCAAACACATAAATATATGCTGTTTACAATCAGCCCGTTCCCGCAGCTACATCTCTGAAATCACTATAAAAGATACTTCAAATCAAAATATAGTTTCCATGCCAAAGTTCCTGGTGTCAAAAACGTCCCAAACACACCTCGCAGCTGCTTCAACCTGATTACAGCTTCAGTAACAGCTGCAGTTACCTTCTAAAGCAGAAATAAATCTCCAGTAAACTGTCTCCTTTTCTTTTATTGATTCAGCCTCCTGTGTGAAATTGCTGCTGTCTAATTTACCTGCTCTTCAGATGCGCTGAAAATAGAAACACGAACGAGGTCTTGGTTCCTGGAAGATTTTGGGGGATAAAATATATAAAAACTGAGGAAAACAGTAGAAACAGCAAATATTTGTCTTTTTGCTTGATAAACAAAGAATGATGAAAATAGCTGTCAGCTCACTTCCTGCTGACCAAAGGATGAATTATCTGATGAGCACTATTCAAATGGTGCCTGCAGAGAGACTGAACAACAAAACAGTCAGACACACTGGTTTTCCACCAATTACATGCGTTAAAAAGGCTCTCACCTTTCAGCTAATAAATAAAAGCGAGCCCTTCTCATGCTGTGTAACCCGCCTGCTTCACCGAGGGGATGTTTTTTTTCTTTAACACACCATATTCATTATTTCATTTTCCTGACTGTCAGCAGCCTGAGCTCCTGCTCGCCTGCGGACCGCACAGCCTCGGGTCCAAAACAACATACATGCCGACTCTTTTTTCTGCTGTTGACTTCCAGACTCTCCTCTGAGTATCTGCTGCTGGCCAGGTGCAACAAAAACTGTGCACCTTAAAACACCTCTGATTCTTATGGCCATATTTACACGTTTATGGTCGATTTTCCACAGTTGGACACAGATGTTAAGTTTTCTTCTTCTGCAGCCAGAAATGTATTCGGTGGGATTTCTGCCTAAACTGCACTCGTTCTTTTTCTGCACACTATAAACACACCGAGGAGGAATGTGAGGAATGCTGAGCTCCAAATGAAATCATGTATTATTCAAGTGAAGGAGGAGGGAAAAAAGAGGAAAAACGTCTCATTCTGACGACGATAAAGAGGTTAGGGATCACGTTGAACTGCCATCATGGGCCTTTAGCAGGAAATTCACTGGGCTGCTGTCAGTGTTATCAGTCTTGTCACGATCCTGAAAACAATGGCAATATACACACCACACACACACACACACACACACACACACACACACACACACACACACACACAACTCACTCCCTTCGTTTACTTCAGCAAGACCAGACCAGAGTGGGACGCCATGCTAGCAGTGAGGTGTGAGTTTAATTATGCAGCAGAGAACAACACTGAAGGATGAGTGAACATTTACTATTTTGTTTGCTGTAGTGGGACAGGAAGTGAAGTTATTCCTGACGGTGGCACCAGAGTAGCCTGGCTCCCGCTTGCGTCAACTCGGATAGGACGTGAAAGCAGCGAAAGCACGGCAGTGCACATTACTGCACGGACGCCATCTTTGTTTCCTTCTACGACCATTACTTGTCACTAAACGTAGACCGACACTGGATTTTTAGGGCCAATTCCGATATCAGGAAGTAATTGCGATACTGACATATAGGTGGAACGTTTTTTTTTGCAGTGATGCCTCAAATCTGGTTATCAAACACTTGTAATTGAGTCAGTTTATTGTCCACATTGACATCAGTGACTGGAACATTATGCTGTGTTCCAAAAGACATCCTTCCCTGAGTACGTTAACGAACAGTACGATACATGTTAGGACTCCTACTTGTGTAGTACCTCAATTTTGACAGAGTTGTGTTGTTTCAAACTGCACTGCTGCTCTGCACTGACTGGAAATAACATCAAAATATCTGCAGCTTTAATTATTTTACCCAGAAATGATTGTGATCTCGGACCCTCTGTTAAAGACAAGAAACACAATGGTGGCTTTTGTCCAGCAGCACTAGTAAAACAATATTTTTGTTTGGTATTCTCCAACAGCTGCAGCTTCATCGGACACCTTAATCTGAAAAGCCCCCTTCATCTACGCAGCCAAAATATGAATAAAACACATATTTTGTTTGGTTGCAGTTGCAGTTATTTAAAATGGCAAAACAGTCGTACCAGGAATTAGCTTCTTGCAGATTTAAATATTGTTTAGTGTCTGCGTTTAGTGTCATTAAAGACATGCCAGAAAATATGAGTGATTTAGAAACAGTTACAGAGTTACAAAGAGCTCTGATAAGTGTGTCCTTTAGCAGGTTAAATGTCTGTCCATCCACACCCTGATCATAATTGTTTACTCGATTGATGGGATCTTTATCAAAAACATCTGGTTTTGCTTATTTTAGAAAACAAATAGATCTAATACCGTGGTTTGTTTACATTCTTGTTTCCAGTTGTTGGTCCATGGATCCTTCATCTCAATGACATCATACAGGTCGTGAAAGACAAGCTGTGATTGGTCGGGGACTAAGAAGTACTGTTTAATGTCTCTCTGCCAAATCAAGGCGACGATTTATGACTACAATGTCCTGCCGTGACAGTGACCATCCAATGAGAGAAAACGATTGTGTTGTTGTCTGTGCTCCCTGCACCTCGCCTGAGTATCAAGTTGTGCCAGACGCCTCAAACTCTCCTCAGAACCAAACGACCGACCGACGATCGCCGCCTCCCCTGAAGTCTCACAGCCAACCTGCTAAAATGCTCCTGCAGTTATGAATGCAAAACAACAATGCAAGGACATACTGTTCACACGAACTAGATAGAAATCACACTGATAAATGGAGTTTTTCCTTCCTGATGACATGTACAGATGCCCAGCAGGCAGCAGTGAACTCTCCCTCAGCTGATGCTGAGCGTGAAGGAAGGGGGAGGTTGTTAGGGGAAGACCGAGCTCCAGAATGACTCACCCCTGGTATAATGGCTGGCTTCAGTTCCCGACAAGCAAAGCTGACGAGGGTGGCCCTGGGCTGGGGGGTGTTTGTGTGGGGGGTGGAGGGGGTGGGGGACGGGGGCGGCTGCTCGTACGATGCCAGCAGCAGCCGTGCCCTCGCTGTCGTAACTCCAGCTGTAATCAGCTGGAACCGAGCTTCAGCGACACCAGGACACGCACGTTCACCCCTGGAGGGGGGTAAGGAGGGGGGAGTGAGGAAGGGTGGGGGTACTCTTATCTGGAATCACATGCATTCGTTCACACAATGAAGTCCATTCAAGTCCAGCTGAAACACAAGCTCAGGCCCTCGGTGAAGTAAGGATGAAGTAAGAGTGATAAAACATCTTTCCTCCGCAGACTCTCGCAGACCTGCAGTTCCAGTTCGGCCACGTTAACGCCACTCACGCTGCACTTAATTAAATCTGCACTGCAATCATCCACGGTGCTGTTACTGCTGGAGTTACTGTGTGGTTTATCAAATGTCTGAGAGAGAGGACGACAGTCTGGACTGAGGTGACGAGTCAGCCAAACGAAGCAACACATGTTCGAAGTAAAAAGAGACCAGATACGATCTTCAGTCTCTAAAACCACTTGAGTGGGTCACAGATGTGTGCGTGAAAGAAAACTATTCTGCCGACCTTTTATTTCACGTGATGCGGCTCCACAAGACAGAATAGTGTCATTCACTAAAGTCACTCCTTCTTATTAGTTTTCTGGCGGTCCATCTGAAAATAATCCCATCATTAATTCGATATTAGGGCGTGTCTGTGGATCAGTCAGGTTTCTACTACAGGTGGGTGTGCTCGGGTTTCCAATCAGATGAAGTCAGATCCACCACTCGCTCCTCTCCAGCTCGTCCACACGCGGTCACTTCTGGCTCCAAAATAGCAAGATGGCGACGGCAAAAATCTGAACTGGAGGCTTCAGAATAGGTTCACAACCCAGTGACCCACATCGCAAATGAGCTCTCATTCCAGCATTTGTATACACGTTCAGATTAGATAAGTGCTTCTACCATTTAGTTCCACATACAGTAAGTCTGCCTTTTTGTTTCATATTTCTCACACTTGAATTTAGATTCCTGGAACTTGATGAGGATCATGAAACTTAAATATATACCTGTAGTTCAAGATATTTCAGGGGTTTTTTTTGCACTTGGTGCATTTCTTTTGTTTCTTAGTTTTAAATAGTACATGAAGGCATGTATGACTGAACTATTTGCAAAAAAGGATGTTGAATTTCAGAAATTTGGGTTGGGACTTAATTATTGATTTATTTAATTAATGAGAGAAAAATGTGGGTACTGAGGATAAACCAGTTGAGAACCACTGACGTGAACTTAATCCAGCTCGTCACTGGTGCTAGTGTTCTCTTTTTTTTTAGTTGTTTAGTTTTGTTGCTCAGGATGTTTGAGCAACACGTGGTTGTGAGGACATTTCTTTGTTTATTTATGGGTATCTCTTCAACACTCAAACTCTGGTGGTATTCTAAGTTAATTTTATTGTCATCAATTTCCATGAAAACAACCAAACTGTCAAGTAACTGATCCTAAATGCAGGTATGGTGTTTGTATCTGCATGAGTGAGCCACGCTGCTGCACTGTTCCCTCATTACCATGAACGCACACTGTAGTTTATTTGTATTTGTTCCCACATACACCGTTCTGCTCTGTGAACGTACAAATGTATGAATCAGTGAGAGTAGTGATCTATGCAGAGCGCTTTGAGCTCCCTGTGAGTTTGAAATGTCTTACAAATAAACCCGCCTTGCCCTCATTCTTTTCTAACATAAATTAAGATAAGATCGACACCACTCACAGCTGCAGGCTAATATTATCTTAGCATAGCAAATAGACTGCCTCCACCTGCCTACCGCCCACCAGCACCTCCAACGCCCCCATATTAACACAGACATGTAAAGACAAGCTGTGGTAATAAACTTAATGAATGACCTTCCATGTTGCACTATTTCCATCAAATTTGAATGGATTTTCATTCTGTTGACAAATGAGAGGAAATCAGGTTCAACAGTGTCAAACAACAGAGTACGCTTTGGAAGTGAAGCACCAGCATCTGTGGTCCTTTTTAACCTTTTAAGACCAAGAGGCCCCCAATTGGGGGCCGGGGAGAAGACTTAGCAAAACTATTATTAAAATATGGACATATATACTGATATTTACACATCTGAAGAAATCTCACAAGTGTTCCATTACATTACATTACATTTCATTTAGCTGATGCTTTTATCCAAAGCGACTCACAATAAGTGCATTTCAACCACGAGGGTACAAAACCCAGAACAACAAGAAACAAGAAAATAAAATTTGTTTTCAAGAAAGCCAAACTACAAAGTGCTATCAGTAAGTGCCATTTTAAGCTACTAAAGTGCTAAAGTGTTCCCTTTATTATTACACCAACATTATTCACCTTGTGGTTGCAGAGATATACTCTTTTTATTATGGGTATGCAATTTTCAAGCAGAGGCCTAAAAAAATAGTTGTGTTTTTAAAAGGTAAAGAATTGTAAATTAATATTTCTTAAGGTCAGTGGCGGTATTAAATGTGTATAAAATTAAAAGTGGTATCCAAAGTTTGTTGCTGTCGATGTGTCTATCTGTACATTAGGGTAACGGCAAATAACAGAACAGCCTGGTGAGTACCGAGACGTCACTGTACTCTAGTAAAGCCTTTAAAAGCAGGTAGCAACAACACAATGACGAGCTTTTACCAAACAGGAGTTGACAATAACTCTGCACCGAACCGCATATTCCACCACGTGTGCGACGCGGCTTCGTATCCCACCGGCGGCGTGTCAGACGGTTCGTCTGCACGTTTTATCTTCCTTCCTCATTCGGTCATGTTTCCGTGATTTCTTGTGCTTCTATCGTGAGTAAATATTGTCAAATGGCTTCATTTTTGTCCATTTTGTGGTTATTGTTGTCATTTCCTACTTTGTGCTGCAGCCTACAGACAAAGTTAAAACAACCTGCCGTGTTTTAGTCAAAAACACTGTCACTGTCAATTTTTGCTTTCCAATGGTTTTTTTTTGTTTTTTTAGTATTATATTATTTGTGTGATATATGGTAACCATTTTAGAGTTTTATTTTGGTTAATGCATGTTTATATAAGCGATACGAACATATTAGAGCCGAAAGGATTAGTTAATAACTGATTACTGGATGGACAGAAAAATAATATTTATCAATAACATAAACAACAGGTTACACAATTATGAAAAACTGGGTTGAAGTTTAACACAAACAAATGTGAACGCATTAGACGTGCAAGTATTCAGTTCTTCTCACAGGTTGTGGGACTTCAACTGGAAGAGCTCCAGCTCCTGATGTGTCTTTGTTGAAAGTCTGATTTAATATTTGTCGGAGTCACTCAGTCAGTTAGCTGTTGAGCTAACGACGGTCCTTTAAAACGTTTTTCTCTGCATCACTTTTCAAAATGTTTTTATAAATGTACTTTTATGCGTCTGCAGAGCCTCTGTTGCTTTTTTGTGAATGCAGTGTTTCCGTCACTGGGACTGATGATATCTGTCCACACACACCTGCTTTCTGATTCAAAGGCAGAAACCTCGTAATGATTCAGGATTCTGATTTAAAACATGGTGAGTCGGCGCCGCGATGAAGGTTCATCTTTTCTTCCTTTTCACACTGCTGGGGTTTGTTCAGCTGTGTGTTGGTTTCTCTTACGTAAACAAGATCAGAGTCTCGACCAGCTCTCTAAACGTGGGCACAAATCCACTCACACCTAACATATGGCATTCATGTATTATTCAGCATGAATATCACGTCGGGGTAAACAACTCTTGATGGTTGTGATGCCACATCCATCAGAAAACAACTGCTGCTGTTCAACGTGCTGCTGAATCACCAAACTGATCCTCGTGTGATGCAGGAAGTCTCTTTGAGTATCAAACTAACTTCACTGCTGGACAACTTGCAGCATATCATCATTTCCAGGTTTGCTACAAACGTGTACAATTATATTATTATTTTTCAGTTAACTTCTTTGTATTTTTTAAGTTGTGCTTTTCCCTCAGCAACCATTGGTTTCTATTTATTGCATCACAACAACATCAACTCGCACACGGCTGATACTTGCTTGCTTCCATGTTGTGAGCAGTTAAACACTGTTTTCTGATTCAATAGGTAGGTAGGTAGGTATTTACTTTATTAATCCCCGAGGGGAATTTTCTTTTCGCTACAGCAGCATACAGAAGCAAAAAATACAGCAAACATTACGAAAGTTTATACAATTACTCTTTTTATACAATCTGAGTAAAAACTCGTCCTAATAGATTTAATTCCAGCGATGTCCCCACTAACTCTAATCACAGCATTGAAGATGCTTTGTAGCACATTATATCAATACCATGTTATTTTTAACCAGATACCTCAATATCAACATTTTGAAAATATCGTATTGACTTTTGGTGCTTTCGCAAAATATTTACTCAGAGAAGACAAACCTAAGTAATTTGGATATAATGACGAAGAAAATAATTAACACAACAGCTGGAACAGTCTGGTAAGTTCAGAGAGTTACATCACTTTACTGTAAAAGACTATTAAACATTACAATACCCAACATTTAAGACAATATCAAGGTATTGACATATCTATCGATATATTGCCCAGCATTAAGAAAAAGGTCAAAACAGTGAATATGTTTCTATTCTTATAATGTTTGATGAGTCTTTTAGATGTTTGGATCCAACATGATGCACTTTCAAAATGTTGATTACACACGATAGTCTGCCGGGTGGCGTTCTTTGATGATTGTCAGCTCCGATGGGAAATCACGATTCTGCCGTAGCATTAATCGCCGGAATGCAAATTCAACCCATCTTCACAATATTTCAGCAGTTTCCCAATTCTGCTAAATTCACACAGTTTCCCTGCAATTAATGTGCTCAATAGAAGCACTGCTGAAGGCATCGCAGCAGCCGCTCTTAACTAAACCTGCTTTATATCTCCTCATTTACAGTCAGTGAGGCTCTTCATCCTCACAGCATCAAAACAAACCACGAGAAAAAATGAAAAACTGAAGTAAAATGATCTATGGCAAATATGATCTTATCCTTAGAGTCAATCTAATCCAACCTTTTTTTACTCTGAGCGATACTTTGACTAAATGAAACTGTTCGAGAGCTACTCATGTAACATTTATTCACGCAGCTGAGCTCCACCAAACCAGCTGACAAAGCTCCTTTCATGTGAACATATCGACACACATACTCAGCCAGCAGCTCACCAGCTACCAGGTAGCTGGTTGGAGCCCTTTGGTCTAATCATTGGGAACATGTTCATTTACATGAGTTAACATGTTAACTATGATTTTAAAACCATTTAAGAGACTTTGTTTTTCAGGAGATGCAGTCTGTGTATTGTATATTGGTAGGTGCACTGGTACTACGTAGGTAATAGTGATCTCACTGCAGCTGCAACATCCAAACTTCCCCACATGGGGGATAAATCAAGATAAATATGTTTCAAAACAAAACAACAATAACAAAAGAAAAATTATTCACTTTCTTCACTTGCAATTGTTGCCAATTCCTGTAATTTTACTGCAACAAAATCACATTAAATCCTCGCAAATTGCTTCACAGTTTTTGAGAAAAGTTGTTCCAAAATCAAGTATTTTGATCCCAACAGTCACGAAAAAACCTGCAAAATTCAGGAGGGACTGATTTGTGTTCAGGACAGTTTGCAGAGCAACAAGTTGTGACTGGAGTCTCTTATCGTGCAGCGGTTGTCAAGCAAGAACTGCACAGTGGAACGATTTAGTAAAAATGCCCGTTGCAAGCCGCTACTTTCCAGATTTTTAGAATTGAAGACAAACGTTTGAAATGACAAATAAAACCCGGTCGTTTAGGAGGCTGCAGGGAGTTCATGCGTTTGTCAAACTGTTTTGTAAAAATCCCTTAAATCCCGACAACGGAGGCGGAGAGTTAGCACAACCTATAGAGTCGTGGTAGTCATGTTGATGGAAACTATGCCAGGTTGAAATAAACAGCAACTATCCTTGTATACAGAACAAACCCAGCCATCAGATAATAACACAAAACAATAATACATCTGGATACTTGGACTCAGCTTTTCTTTCCATCATAGCATCAAGTCATCTACCCGTGAAATACATACGAGAAACACTCATTTTAGCATCTGATCCATGTTCATGTCACAGCAGGACTTCTGGTTGTGTGTCATCACCTGCATGACATGAAGTGGAGCCTGCCAACGTTTCCAGGTGGCCTCGTTCTTCAGCTCCACATCACATTACAACAGCACACACACTGTGTTTCTCCTCTTTTATCGGCATTTGAATTCCAGTTTACTTTCCCTGGTGAGCGTTTGATGTTTTCAAGCATCTCTTGAGTTCAACGGGAAATGTTGACTGTAACTTCACCACAAATGAGCTCAATGTAAACAAAAATATAAACAAAAGTTGCTGACAAGCCAAGACTCAACAACATGGGGGAGGCTGCGGGACATGACATAATGTGTGATTGATAAATGTTTTGCAGAACTTGAGTAAAGCTGGTTGAAGCCCTGAACTCCTCAGTGGTGACCCGACAGCTGGCTGTGAAGGGGATGGTGATGGTGATGGTGATGGTGGGGAGGAAGGTGACGTCCAATCCTCACTGGAAATCACTGTTGTTTTTAATTCGATGTCATGGCAACCGGTGCCCACCACCACCAGCACCACCAGCACCACCACCACCAGCAGCAGCACCACCAGCACCAGCACACAGTGGGCTCAACATCTCACGGTTATTACGGCTTCACGCGGCTTTTAAACTTCAGACCGATTGTAAAAACACTTTTCATGACATCAGAGGAGCAGAAGAGGCGCAGCGGAAACAACCGTGAGTGTAGTTGTCCAGCAGACAGGGGAGTTACACCCAGAGACGCTGCACCGGTCCAACAAACAGCGAGACAGCAACAAAAAGACAGTTAAAGTCGGAGACAGAGGACTCGGGAAGACTATCAAAACCAAACCGTGTCGATTAACCGTCGATGTATCAACTACAACCGCAACATACGCGCCACTGGAGCAGGATTCAGACGGAGAAAAGTTGCAGCTTGTAAAAAAAAAATGTTCTCCCCCTTAAAAAAAACAAAACCAAAACGTTTCCAACAGACACGGAGGAAGATGAGGACCAGAGGAAGATGGCAGCTTACCTGGCGGAGTCTTGTTTTTGTCCGATATATAAAAGCGAGAACAGCCGAGAAGGCGCCGTGCGTTCAGGTCGAGCTCTCCCGGCGGAGGTCCTGGATGTGTGCGCGGATCCACCGAGGGCTCCTGGAGGAAAGCAGCGGAGCTCCGGCTGATGTCACCGGGACGGGGAGGGGCCTCACCGGGATGTATTTCCATAAGGACGTGATGTCACGTCACCGGTTCAACACGGCTCTGACTGAGCACCAAGCAGCTACGATGACATCTGCACATACTTTAACCACATTCAAATGTACTTCTAAATATGTATTCAATATTATATCATTTATAAATGGATTCTTTAAAAATATTAACAGACAAAACTGCCTTGAAGTGTTTTTATCACATAGGCTATTTATGATTATATTGGTTTTAACAATTTAATATCAATTTGTACGTTTTTGTGCTAAATATTGCAATGAATTTCTCCCCCAGTATGACTGTACACTCATAATCAACTATACTTAAATTGCATTGTGGATAGCCTAGTATACTACCCCAAAATATTCAAATATTAATAGCTTATTAATATTTTAATATGTAGAAGACCAAGACCAATCATTTACCCAGTATGTAAACACAGTATGTTGTTACAATTTGAACTCTGGATTTTCACACACACACACACACACACACACACACACACACACACACACACACACACACACACACACACACACACACACACACACACACACACACACAAACAGACACACACAGACACAACATAGAGCAGCAGCTGGAGCTGAGGCGCGATGGGATTTTTTTATTTTTTTGTTTGTTTGTATTAATAGTTGTAGAATCCTGGAACTGGGTTAAAATATATTACATGCTCACGCAAATGTTCTTTTTTAATTGTTTTTTATTACAGCATTAGTGTGAATCCATGATCCATGTATAAAGTACTCTTATGACTGGAAATATGACACTTTAATGACTTTACAATAAAAGTACACTTTAGTTTTCTTTAATTAACTGCATTTTAATGTACTATTGAATTTTTTACTTGAAGATGCAATGCAAACATGTTTATAATAAGTATCTCACAAACTCCAAGATCTGAATATAGTGAACAAATAACCTTTGTAAAGAGGAAGAAGACGCAATAAAAAACATTTTAAAAAAATGTATGCCTATAATAGTATTGTGTCGAAAATTAGAAGAATCATTTTTGGCTATCAAACAAACTTTGTCTTTATTTCAGAAGCAAAAATATAATTATATAGTCAGAAACCAGGGATTAAAAAAAAAAAAAATACAATTGATTTTGAACTAATAAGCTTGTCTGTTAAAGTTAACTTTTATATGTCAATTTGCCCTAACTATTGTGAGTCTATTCAGTCTTTTCATACTATAATAAGGACTTTAATTAATGATATATGTTTGGGTAAAAAAACACTTTCTTTCAGGGACATATAAAGGTAAACAAACCAAACTCAAATAACTAGATTTTATACCACATTAAAATAATACTATTACATCAATGCATCATTAAAAACAATCTAGTCATGTGATAGTGTAACACCTTGAAAAGGGGACATTCTACATATATACTTTTATCTTGGACACTCAGAGTACATTTCACTCATAATGCTTGTGTATTAATTTGTTTTTTTCTCTTATTGGTCCTTTGCATTGACAGTATACATAAACGAGGACGTAGCTTCCGGCTCTGAAAAATGAGGCTGATGCCGACGTGCCTTAAGAGGCAATACCACCGAGTGTCGCTGGAGGTCGGCTCCAAAAAGCCTCCAGACATTCAATAAGTCAATAAATATTTTCCACTAGTTATTTCGGTGTTGCCAGCTAAAGTTGTTCGTCCCTTATTCGTGTTTTGGTGGTCCATCTGAAAATAATCCTGTATATAATTAGAAAATATGCTCCAAAAAGCCTATTTGATTGACAGGCCTGTGGTGCAGTCAGGTTATGGCTATCGTTCGGTTTCCATTGATATCGAGTCAGATGTACCCCTCGCTCCCCGCCAGATTGTCCAAATATGGTCACCACTAGTGGAACTATCAAGATGGTGGCGGCCAAAATCAGGATTAGAGGCTTCATAACGCGAGTTCACAAAGCAACGGGTGATGTCAGTGTTGGTTGCCGCTCGGCCCTTCGGGGTGCAAAACTCACACATTTGACATATGAACAACTTATAGAGTTGATATGCTGAATGGTAAGTGCAAGCAGAAACTAGCAGGGCCTGAGGCTGAAGCCAATCCTGAAGTACAGTTTGGAGCAGTGCTGCTGATGCTGGCTTCAGATAACCACTGGCTCAAATTGTGCTCCATTCAAATAGCCTATAGTGTCTATATGGTCTCGGCTACTAAATGTGGGCTACAGCCAGCTACAGTAGCTATCAGCTACAGGTGTGGTTCAGGTGTGAAGACAGCGAGAAGCAACTGTTCGTTCAGGTAATGATCTGATTGGTTGAAACCAGCCTGTGACAGACAGATGGTACATCAAATGACCTGCCAAATACTTTTGGAAAGTGCCTCCCCATTTTCAAACAGTTTTTAACTTCTCAGATGGTTCAGTGTTCATAATCTAATGTCAGCTAACATGTGGAGCAGTCTGTGTTTTCAGTGTCTAGTGTTATTTGGGTCCGAGGTTCGACGTGTTTCCAGAATGTGAAAAGCAACAACTTCCTTATCTGAAAGGTTCTGACTCCAAAAGATGGTGTCAACAATAAAATGCAAATCACGCCCGCCGCCAATGCAAAACAATTTTGCATCATTATAGCATAGAAAGTAGACACACCACAGGACTATAACCAGCAGGACGTCAGCGGAGAGGTATTTGTTTAACAAAACTTCCCCAGCTCTTTAATGATTTATGCACAACTAGTTTTTACAACGTTAGAGCAACCACATATACAACACATTATTCCAGAGGGGCTCAGGAAATGTTCTCATCTGTGGCTGCTATTACAGCCACAGTCGAGAGGAGCAGACATGTCGTCACGGTAACCAGAAACATGTTGAAGATTATTAAAAGCAAGTCTGGCATCAAAAATAAGTTTGTAAAGATGGAGACAGTAAATGAGTTTCAAACATTCTTTCAAGAGTCTGATAATAATTAATCTAATGCGGTCAAAAGTTCAGAAACAGAGTAGCAATGTTAACTCTCCACAGAGACACAACAACAGAAATAAATAATATTTCCATCTGGACTGACTGACCAACACTGCATCCCCGGAGCCCTGCTGCTCATACGGCTAAAAAACAAACAAGTACAAAGTAAAAAAGCAACATCTAAATAATTTATTTGCTTACATCCTGACATCATAAGCCTTTCAATTATCGTGATGAATGACTGACAAGGTGTAGATGGAGGAATTGATCGACTCGGCTGTCCGCAATATATCAGAGGCTGGCTTTATATTTTGCTCCGCGTCCTGACAGATAAACAGGCAACCGAAGCAGGCCAAAGAAACTAGATTACATTTCACTCATGACAGCACCGACAGCTAATATACACTGTTTAATCACTCACAACACCGAACAAATTGTTTTATAGACTTAAGTCAGCTTCTCTCTCTGCAAATCCAGAGAAATGGGTGTGCTAACGGTCAACAGCCTGAATCAAAATCTCTTCATTTATATTCAGTGCACAGATTTTATGACATATACAGAGTTGTGCAAAGGTTTTAGGCACTTGTTAAGATTATTTTCCATCTCTAGTACCACCAGGGAGGCATCTGGGTATCCTGAATTTATTCTGCAGCAGGAAAACGAGCCCAAACACACAGCCAGAGTCATAAAGAACTATCATTAGCCACATGAAGAGAAAGTCAGATGATCTGACCCTGATTTTACCAACATGGAGTCAGTTTGGGATTATATGAAAAAAACAGAAGATGCTGAGATAGACTAAATCCAATTTTCCAAGATGCAGAAACAAACGTACTCTCAAGTACTTTGAAAGCAGTATTCAAGTGTACCGAGAAAAAACGGTGCCATTGAAATGGCAAAAGGGGTTGACACAAAAGTCCAGGTTTCACTTGACTCTTATAAAGTGGTTTATAAGAGGTTGTGAGCAGGTGACTGGCTCATTAATGATGGTTTCAAGGTCAGGTTTCTGTAATATATTATTGGTATAATTAAAGTATAATGACACAAGATTAGGATCCTAAATACAAAGAGCTAATTTATCCTGTGTCCTCTTCGAGGAGTTAAATACAAGGTTACAACCTTTTTAATGTTATTAGCACGAAAGCTGATTCTCCTGAACTGGAAAAGCCTGCAGCCTCACACGTATCTTGTAGGTAATAAGAGATGTACTGCACTTGAAACTAGAGAAACTCAGGTTTATAATCTGTGACTATTATGATAAATTTGAGGAAATAACGCATCCCTTCATGGCCAATTCTTCCTCTCCTCTTTTGTCTCTTCTGACCAACAGTTACGGCCATTGGACACACCACATCAATTCATCTATTTATACTGAAATCTTGAGCAACATAAATTGATTGGTTGCTCATAAAACCTAAAACAATAGTATGTATACCAATAAACCAATAAACATAATAGTATATATATTTCATTCTATAACAAACTTTCCCATAAAACATAAAGCAGATACTACCTTTCCCTCTACTGCAACTTCAGGGTTGACAATTTGTGTTGGGCATTATTAATATTACACCTTTGTGAAACCTGTTTTAAAAAATACAAATAACTATAAAACAAAGATTTCACTTCACTGCTCCTGGCAAGGTCATTCAAAATGTATATTGAAAGATATTTAATGTTCACAAGTCTGTTCCAAAGTCCAATTATGTCACATTATGTTGGATGTTCAGATAATTTGAATTCAACTGAACAGCTCTGTAATGAATTATAATGCACCCCCAAATGGCAGAAGCATAGTCTGAAAGCAGATTTCTACAGTTTGCGTGAAGTAAGGAATCTCAGACCTTTACATGTTTGACTTTAACTGAGTGCACAAACTACGCAAAGCTGCGGTCACACATGTTAGCAGTGTAGTCACAGTGTCGGTCTGCTTAGGGCAGCTGCAGATAAAAATGAGATAAAGTAATTCCAGTGTTATCTTTTCAATGGGAAATTTGCTGAGTGTAAAATATGCAGTCAGAGCGAACGTTCTGTAACAGCCGTGGTACAAACACTTTGTCACTACCGGCAAATTAAGCAGCTGTTTCGCCTAGTTAAGCATAATAAAGCACGACTCAGCTCCCAGTCTGCAGGAGATGTCAGCTCCAGCTGTTCCTCGGAAAGAAATGCTGGAAGTAGCTGAACAAAAGAAGGAACACCAACCTCTGAGCAGCTATTGACATACGACAAACACTTTGTTTGTCTGCAACTTCCCTCCAAAGCAGATTTAGGTCCCATTTCGACCTCTGTCTGCCTTTGGAGTTGTGAGTGGTGCCACCAGAACAGAACAGTGTCTTGAAACAGTTTGTATTTACTGTGGGATTCTTACAGGTCAGGAAGTGAAGGCTGGGCTCATAGATGGATTTGTGTCCCATATTCCCATCCTGTCTCATAACAGAAACTGTTGGTAGTTAAACTTTTTAACTATGACCACTATCTTGTTCTTAACTTTAGTAGGTAAGTACTATACAATTGTGTCTGCACATTTTAGGTCTTTAAAAGTGACCTGGAATTAATTTGACATTTGTGTTTTGATTTTGCCAAAGAAATTCATCATACTTTTTTTTTTATTTTATACACTTTATTAATCCCCGAGGGTAAATTTCTTCACTACAGCAGGGGGGCTCTCAGGGGGGAGATGCTGCAGCAGGCTGCCACTAGCGCGGCGCCAGGTAACCTGACCTGAGGTGCATGTTTTTGGATGATGGGAGGAAGCCGGAGAACCCAGAGAGAACCCACGCAAGCACAGGGAGAACATGCAAACTCCGCACAGAAAGGCCCAGGACCGGATTCGAACCCAGAACCTTTTTGCTGTGAGGTGACAGTGCTAACCACTGCACCACCGTGCCGTTACATCCATGTTCCTTCCAGGGCTCAGTGACTTTTACACTTCCAACAGTATCTCCCTATGAACATGATTTTGCCTCAGACTTAATAGTTTGTCACCTGTCAGAATTGTTCCCAGTGTTCCCAGTAAAACCGTCCTGCACGGTGACAGATGCTCTCATTATTTGGAATTTACTTGTCCAGAGATGAAGAGTAAATTACTGTAGAATCTTATCTGCAGCAATCTCAAGAAGCAATTTGCAGCACGACAAAGAGATGGCGAAGGAACCTTGTCTGCATAACTAAAGAACATCCTGATAAATAGAGCAGATTTCTACTGGCTGATGGACGTATAGATAGACGCATGGTTTTCTCCACTTCATAATGATGAACAGCCAAATTAGACTTTTAGAAGTTGTTACATAATGAATCATTATTCTGTGAGTTAACTCTAAAACACTGAAGTTAACTGACTACAGGGTAACACAGGTTTAAAAATCACACACTTTGCCTTTTGAGACAAAATATGACAGCAGCAGGACAGACGAGTAAATATTCTGGATCAAAGTGATGATTCAAGTTATGAAAGACTTTCACTGTAAAAATCCCTATGGTTTGAAGGCTTCTTTCAAAAAGTTTAACTAAAATGAGACTCCACTGACAAACTTCTTAGCGCGGCAGCCGCAGTGCCTAAATGAAAAGAAATGTGCTGAAAACAGCATCAAATATTTAACAAGCGATCCCTGAGCAATCACTCGCGCTGTTGTCGAGAAAAAAAGAAGTGTAAACACACTCTAAGACTCCCGATGGCTCACAGCTCGCTGAACAGGAGACCAACAGACTGACAGAAAAAACACTGTTGTGAATATGTTGTTTCAAATCAACCAACTTTGAATTAAACTCATTCAATTCAATTCAATTCAACTTTATTTATATAGCGCCAAATCACAACACAGGTTATGTCATGGCACTTAACACATTAAAGTCCTTACAGCAGAACTTTTCAACATTATACAGAGAAACCCAACAATTCAACAATTCATAAGCTAGAAGGGAGAAAAACCTCCAACAGAGGGAAGAAAAAAACTCCCTCTTAACAGGAAGAAACCTCCAACAGAACCAGGATCAGAGGTGGGCGGTCATCTGCCTCGACCGGTTGGGGTGAGAGGAGAGCAGAGAGAGAAAAGGACAGCATAGAGATAGAAGAGAAGAACTGTTGGTGGAGACGACAAGCGCAGAGCAGAGACATGCAGCTCCATGACGGGACATCTGGAAAAGAAAGAAGAGAAACTACACGAGCGAGGGAACTGAATGGGAAGACAACAGATAATAAGCAAAAACTATGGGAGAGAAAAAGCATGAAGTTAATGAGATGTGATGGTGAGATATGAGTTATAGAGCGTTAAAGAGTGAGAGGAAAGAAGCTCAGTGCATAACGAGGTCCCCCAGCAGCCTCAGCCTATAACAGATAACTGCAGGATGGTTCAGGGCCACCTGAGCCAGACCTAACTATAAGCTTTATCAAAAAGGAAAGTTTTGAGTCAAATCTTAAAGCTAGAGAGGGTTTCTGCTCCTCCAACACAAACTGGGAGCTGGTTCCACAGGAGAGGAGCCTGAAAACTGAAAAACTCTGGGAACCACAAGCAGACCAGCGTTCTGAGAGCGAAGTGCTCTTTCAGGATGATGTGATTCTATAAGATCTCTGAGATAAGATGGAGCCTGGTCATGAAGAGCTTTGTAAGTCAGCAGGAGAATTTTTAATTAGATTTTTGATTTAACCCTCGTGTTGTCCTTGGGTCAAAATGACCCGCAGCTGTGTTCAACCAAGTTCTATTTTATTTCTATATTTTTTGGGATCATTGGTCATCATTCTTTAAAGAAACAGCCTCCTTGTCACCAATGATCCCAAAAAATATGAAAATAAAATAGAACTTGGTTGAACACAGCTGCGGGTCATTTTGATCCAAGGACAACACGAGGGTTAACAGGAAGCCAATGAAGAGAAGCTAAAACTGGAGAAATATGATCTCTTTTGCTAAATCCCGTCAAAACTCTTGCTGCAGCATTTTGGATTAACTGCAGAGTTTTTAATGAGTAATTTGGACGTCCTAACAGCAAGGAATTACAATAATCCAGCCTGGAAGTAACAAACGCATGAATGAGTTTTTCTGCGTCACGCTGAGGAAGGATTTTCCTGATTTTATTAATATTACATCGATAAAAGAAGGAAGTCCTGAAGACTTGCTTTATATGGTGGCTAAAGGACAAATCCTCATCAAAGATGACTCCAAGGTTCCTCACAGTGGTGCTTGGGGCCAAAACAACGTCATCTAGAGTAAATAAGTGATTAGAGAAAGAGTTTCTGAGGCGTTTAGGACCAAGTCCATGAACTTCCGTTTTTTCTGAATTTAGAAGCAGGATATTGTTGGTCATCCAGGCCTTTATGTCTGCCAACGTTATGCCAACTGGATAGGGTGAATATGACACAGGCGTCAATGTCATCAACAGTGAGTCACAGTCAGCCTGACCTTTACTGTATGTCATGCCTCTATGCTCTACTTCCTCAGATTTTCTGTCTGTCTCTGCTGCTCCTAACTTATAAAAAACTGTCCAAAAAAAAATCCTTAAAAGGAAAAAAAAAAAGTATTTAGGAATCCCTGGAGATGCTGCACCGCTGTGTTCAGGCTGAGGCAGAGGTAGTCAGGAGCAGTGAGTCGAGACGTGCATTGAGTTTCCTCTGTTGGTTCGGTGGACTCACTCAGAGACAGAATGAGGAACTCAGACATTAGGAGGGAGAGCAGAGTCAAACCGTTGCTCCACGGTGTTCAGAAGGAGCCATCTGCGGGGGGCCAGGCGTTTGACCAGGATGCCACCTGGATGCATCCGTAGAAAAGTAGCTCATCCAACTGGGAGAAGAACTACAGGACAGACCCAGATTAGTCCAGAGGGATTATTTATTCCTTTTGGCCTGGGAACCAAGCCCCAATGAACAGTGTTGGGCTGTGCAGTGGTTTTAGCGTAGCTGTCACACTGCGCACACTGACCAAATAAGCCTTTACCCCACACACAATCATTGGGAAAGGAGCGGCCTTAAAACAAGTAACACTTTATTTTTTGCAAAATATGCTAAATTTGTATTATCAGAATTGGATTAATTTGGTCCAGTAGCATTTGAAAAGTATTTTATCTGTACATGATCTGATCTTTCATAGGTCTTTATCATCTTAGCGGTCTAAAAGCACTTTACATTTTGCCTCCCATTCAGTCACTCACAAATTCACACACTCACGCCAGCAGAGCTGATCAGGAGCAACTTGGGGTTTAATTTATTGTCTAAGGATACTTCAACATGTGGACAGGAGGTCCCAGGAATTGAACCACCGATCTTATGACAAGTGGGCACCCCTGTTATACCATCGGAGCCTCAGCCGCCCCATTTAAGCATCTCCGAAGTGCACAGCCACAGCAGGCAGAATCCGGTGTCTTGTTCTCCTTACAAAATCCATGCTGGGTAAGGCTTGGGATCCAGCAGGAGAAGCCTCACTAATTCATTTTTGGATGCACTAATTAGTAAAGAAATTAATTTACCTTTTGAAGTAACTCGTAAAAGTAACAAATGACAAATTTTCAGTAACTTGCACAACACTGGGAAACATCCCGCATATCTCTGTCACCATTGAGGAGGTACTGTGTGTACTTTAAGCTAAATGCCAACATCAGTATACTAACATGAAGTTGTGAAACAGGTGATATATTAAAATTTGTCTTCATTATTTTAGTTCAGCATGTTAGGTTGCTAAACGCTGCTAATTATCTCTGTCAGTGGAGACCAAAGTGATAGTACACTGCCATCCACAGAGCCGCTATCATGAACTTTACCAACAGCAATCAGGTACGAGATAACAAAAACAACACAGCAAGCAAAAAGTAAATTACAGGGAAAAGTATTGGGTCCATAATATCACTCAAAGATTCAGAGAATCTGGAGAACTCTCCGTACGCAAGGCCAAAAAAACATTATTGGATGGCTGTGATCTTCGGGCCCTCAGGCAGCACTGCATTAAAATCTTGGCACATAATTAAAACAAAAAATATGACAAAGGAGAGCCTGAACTGATGAGCAGCTAAAATTATATCTCATCTTATATCCCCTGTCCCAACTTTTCTGAGATCTGTTGCTGGCATCAAATTAAAAATAAGCATATATTTTTCATAAAACACAAAAAATTCTCAGTTTCAACATTTGATATGTTGTCTATCTATAATAAAATATGAGTTTATCTGAATTGCAAATCATTGCATTCTGTTTTTATTAAGATTTTACACAGCGTCCCAACTTTTTTGGAATCGGGGTTGTAATATAACCAGTCCAAGGCACACCTGCGCAACCACCATGCTGTGAAATCAACACCTTAATGTGCCACACCTGTCAGGTAGATGGATCATGTTGGCAAAGGTGAGGTAGAGAACAACATTTTAAAAGAAATACATCTTTTGTGTGTATAAAAGAAGTTTCAAATATTTTACTTCAAGTCGTAAAAAAATGAAAGCAGCAACAAACGTGTAGCGTTCATATTTTTGGTGAGTGTAATAACATTGATAATAGTGAGCCAGCCAGTACAACACCATGTACGTGGAACTGGAATATGAGACTGGTGAGCAGTCATTAGTAAAGTAATTAGTTACACTGTGCTTGTCAAATCAAAATGTCTCCTGTGAGAAAACCGTCTGTGCTTCATATTATTTAACATTGAGAGGCTTCCTTTGGTCATAACTGATCACGAGTCACACTCCTGTTTGTGTTTGCTGTTTCTGTGAACGCTGGTGAACTGTGTTGCACAAAATTAGATGAGATGTTTGATTGTCTGTCAAAGGTCAACACGAAGAAGACATCATATCTATCAACCAGAAGCATGCTGGAGTACAATTACAACCTCACATTATTATGGGAAGTAAGATTACATGTTTTCAAAGGTCTACTCGTGGGACTCTCTCAACTTAGCTTGTAATGCATGAGGTGATGTTGGGCTTTAAGATTGATGTGGATTCTGTAATAAACATTTACAGCACACGACTCTAACATATCAAAAATACAAATTATAAGCACATGCAGCTGCCAAGTGGTTGTGAAAATCAGAGATAAGAGTGAGAGCCTGGTATTTTAAAAACCCTGATAATGAATCTAACATGGTTAAATCAGCCTGACTGGGAAGCAAATGAGTGTCAGCCTTCAGTTTTAAGCTTGGGAGGATTATAGACAAATATGAATGTGAATATATTTTCTTTGTGGAGGCTGGTGCTGCATAATACTTAAAGTTTTACATTTAACTCATCTGATATCTCTGTGCATTAAACACACATTGTGGGCTTCAAGCAAAAACCATGACTTCTAAACAGATTGGTTCTTCAGTGGCACACATCAGTAATTTAAGAAAACTCGTTGCATTCACACCTTTATTTTAGTCAGAATTTGCTATTGAAAGTAATGCAAATGCAAGTTTTGATTAGCTCAGGCTTACTGTATTATACACGCCGTCTATTTTTTATTTTATTTTGATCGGTTACACTCAGGTTAATACACAGTTACTGGACAATAAATGATTCATAAACATGACCAAATTGGATTTGCTTGTCAACATTCCTACAGTAATAGGAAGCAGGGAGAATAATACTGTATGGTACATTTGTGCACATAATGAGCAGGGGAAATGTCTGTTAGGGAGTCTGAAGATTTGGAAAAATAAACTTTTATTGAATGTATATATTGACATATGTTGTAGACATTTATTGGACAAAGAATATATATCAATAATCCGCATGTGAAAGCTTTTACTTGTTTGTTTGACCCATTTCACTCACTGGGTGACCATTTACATTCACTTGGTGTAAGCTAGCGGCTAGTTAGCTGTCATTCCTTCTCCTACTTCTTTATTCTTAACTGCCCTTTTGGTCCCTGAACTCATCTCCCAGCTGGCTCGTCACACAGACCGGTTTTATCTGTTCAGCTCCGACAAGGGCTCGTTTTGATGAAATTAGGTTGTAGGTCGTCGTGTAGCTTCCTGAGGTAGGAATGAAAAGTTTGTGTTTTAACAATGTTTGGAAATGAGCTGATTGATTCAGTAAGTTTAAGTCTTTTAAACCCTTATTGAAGTTGTGTTTATTCCTATCAAAAGAGTGTGTTTGCTGTAACGTTACAGTACGACACTCAAGTGAAGCTGCAGGACTGTTTTTCCTTCATTCATCTTCTACCTGCTGATTGTTGTTACAACCTTTGTTCTGTCATTATCAACTCTCACCTTCTGCCATCCTCTTCTGTCATAGAAAAAGAAGAGGAAAAACAAACCAGCAGTGTAGTACCACCACTGTTAAATGCCTGCATGTAGTACTGCATATTTATTCTTTCACTATATATTTTCTTAAACTAAAAATAGTTGAACTACATAAAAGCCCCCTCCAAGTTTGAACCCTGTTAACGTGTCCATGTGGTGTTTTTTCACATTCTAAAAGACACACAATAAGCAAAGGCTGAACATTTGTGTTTTGAAACTGCAGTGAAAGTCTGACATTCTCAAGCACAGATTTAGACAGCCCGGATTTTACGTCACGTATCTGATGAGCCAATCTCACCAACCTTCAAGGCTTTCCACTTCCAGTTCAAGCTGCAGGTGAGCAGCACAGGGGTGGAGATGCATATTCAAAGATCTGTGTTTACTGAGTGAAGGCAAAGTTGTTACCTCCACACCACAATCAGGCATTCAGGGATCTTTTTTCTTGAAAAAAAGAAGTCTAAATATGCAATTTTGATAAGTGGAGATGCCGATAGAAAGTGTGAAACTAAGCTGGACACAACACCCCACTCAAACCTGCTGCCGATCGGTACTAGCGTTCCCTCATGGTATTGCAATGAAAAAAAAAATCCCTTGTGGCGGAAAACATTCTTCCAATAGAGCTCCATTATTAAAGAGACATCTGTGAAATCACTGACAGGACTCCTCCAACTGCAAACAACACAACATTGAAGTTAAAAAGCTTTTTGGGCTTATGCATAAGACGAGCAAATTTGATTTGAGTCCGGTATCCTGTGCTCATTGATACATCCAGTTTATCAGTAAACTAAGCTAATCAAAAGTGGTGGAGAACAATTTCACACAAGCTAGAACTTTGTTTTGAAAAGCGATAGAATAGATCATTTTAATCAGAATAAGAATGCTTATCATGAAAGACCATCAGGCTAATTCATGACGAGTGAATGCAGCTGAGAAAGTTTGTGAATCTGACTTCAATCATTTGGAAAATAACTCACAGAAAAGAGAGTTTTCTTATCAAACCTTCTGCTTCACTCTTCAAATGATGGATATTCCCTCCTCACCATCAGACAGCAGAAAGAAAACAGCCGCTGCTTACGACCAAACATCCACCTGAAAAAGGAGCATTTATCTGGCTTGGCATCCACTACAAGATATCATCTGTCAGCAATGGCAGAGCTCCTTGCAGAAACTCAGAGAAGGGTTCATTATTTCACATGTTGAGAGCGCAGTAAGCTGTCTTTTCTCCTCTTCTAACCCTTTTGCTGTAACATGTTGTTCTCTTTTTGTTTCACTTCCTCTTATGGAGCTTTAAATTGAAAAAGAAAATCCTGTAGTTCCACATTATACAACAGCTTGTTCCTCTTTAGTTACTTCATGTTCTTAATGCTGCACAATTCATATTCTGAAGAGAATCATGTTTTGTACATTTCCCCAAAATGTATTCTCACATTATGGTATTTCTTTTAAACTTGAGTAACTTCGCAAGCTTTTGAAATAAATTACTTCAAGGTTGCAGGCACAACACCTGCTGGTAATGCTTCCTAGCTTCTATGATAAAGTGCAACAACATAATAAGGACAAATATGCAGGAACTAAGCTGAAAGATGAAAGCAAAATCCTGACAAAGGAGATATTAAAAAGAAAAAAAATCATAACAAGAGATGAATCATGCAAACTATCAGTCAGTCTAAGGTAATGCAGCTTTCTAAATGTTTCTGTGGTTCAAATATTCATTGTGCCAGTAGATAAAATACCAACTAAAATAACTTTTAAAGCTGAGGCACCGGTACAGCAATAACCTCAGATTAACACGGCCTATAGAGCATTCTGGATGTAATTTATCTTTCTTAAAATGGCATTGCTGCACATATTTTTAAGTATAGCAATAGAACGGTCAACTGTCATATGTCATGGTTTTTTATTTTTTTTATTTTTTATTTTTATTTTGATGCGTTAACTGTTTCCTATTTCTCTGTAGTCACTCACCCGCAGTGAAATTGAGCACCTTATACCTCTAAATGAGAAGGGATTGATTCCACCTGGGTCAAAGTGGCACTAATTCCAGAGACCCTCCCTGACTGGCCACAGATAGCAGGTGACAGGGTACACTGGTGCAGTTAACTGGTGGGTCTGTTTGACAGATTCCCGGAAAAAAGTGGAGAGCAGTGTTTTGTGTGCTTCTCTCTCTCTCTTTCTCTCTCTCTCTCTCTCTCTCTCTCTCTCTCTCTCTCTCTCTCTCTCTCTCTCTCTCTCTCTCTCTCTCTTTTTGGCTGGCATGAAAAATATTGACTCTTTCCCACTCACATTACCAACCATCATCCTCCATAATAACGGCCGTGCCAGAGAGTTCTGGACTTACAAAAAAACAATATTGGACCTATTGCAGTATTCTAAGCCCTGTTCTGTTTGCAGTCTTTTAGTTGCTCCAAATCAGTAAAAGAAATCTGGAATACAATTAATCTCATCTCATATTTGACTCCTCATTTGGTCGTTCTCTGCCCATCTGGTAAAAGAGTCAAACATGGCACTCCTGGTTGCTCCCGTTTGATAAAGGGAGATTAACAACAAGGAGAATCCCAACAACTTCAAGGGGCTCTGTTACTTACAAGTTAAAAAAGGACAGGAGTATTACATCACTTTTATGTTTGAAAGATGATGTTTCCTTTGCCTCCTTTCCTTTAATATTGATCTGCTTATACTGGCACTGTGGGAACTGAGCTATTCAAATGGGAAAATGATTCCAAAACTACAAACATGTTGGTGTATTATTAATCCCTTATATTTACAATGAATAGGCCTTTGAGTGTAAGCAAGAAAATGCAAAATAACTAACAAAAAGTGAATATTACATAGTGTAAGGACCACAGACAGGCCTTCCACGTATATGTGCACTAACAGTGACCCTGTATGTGTATTTTTATCAACACACCCACCTCTGAACGTCCTTCTCAAGAGAGTCCAACAAAGTGACTGGAAGGAAAGTGTGAAAATATTCCTGGCTTCTTTTGCAAAGCAAACGACTTCAGCAAGGTGCTCAGATCTGTTTCTTGTATGTCTGCAGACGTCATGTCGGTCCTTCTGGTGTGTGGCTGTGAAAGACAGTTACCTCGGAAGATTATCACAGTGTAACAGTGCTCATGACATCCTGTACACCTTCACCATATACCCTAAAGGTATCAGCTCTACTCCCTGCTGGTTTCCCCCTCAGGATGTCAGTTATACAATTTCCTAATTAACACCTGAACACATAATGTCCAGAACAGTTTTCTCTGTAGTGTACGCGAGTGGATCAAAAAGTTCTGACTGATTCTGTTGCACCTGAATGCAGAACAGCACTGTGACGAGCACGAAGCAGAAGGAAGCAATGCCTTTCATTTGTAAATATTCCAAGTTACATCGCTTTATCAACATCAGCATCTGAGTTACACATGTTTCTGTGAGCACCGGCATGTGCTCACGTATGAAGCTCTTTCTGTCTTTCACTGTATCGTACAGTATTTTTGCATTCTGCCTTTAGATTCAATCCTTTACATGTGATTACTTTTCTCTTTCTCTCTGTGCTAAAATGTTTTTTTATTTTGCTACAGCTTGATTCCCAGCAAAGCTGCTCTCATTTGCATATTTTTCTATTTCTGCTGTCAGAAAACATGACAAGTAAAATGGTGAACATGCAGTCACTTCCAAGCCACTGTGTAAATTCAGATTTTATAACCGCGACGGCGCAGTTTCGATCACCGGTGATCGGTGCGCAAATCATGATGCAATCCAGCTGTTTAAAATCCCAGTTTAGAAGTGGCAAGTGCTTCTCCTGTGGGCCAGCAAATGAAATGTGACAGGTACGTGTTTACAAATGCAACAAAACTGTGGACTTGGAAATCTGAAAGATGTATCATGTTTATATTATGCAGGATAATTAACGTCAGGTACATTGCAGCAACTAAGTTTAAAGATTTCCAAACATGCTGTCATTGACCATCGATCTTATGCTTTCATTCATTAAAAAAATAGCACTGGATCAAAGTGAGTGGTGACTCATTTTCTGTGATTCATATGGCAACAACAGCCTACTTGAAATAAATCACCTTCTCCTTTCATGTACGACTCCATAGTTCAGCAGGCGAAGCTCTTCTTCCTTGATTTCATCAGCAATCACAATCACAAATGCGACATCTTTAGCCATTGACTTTCCTCCTCCCCGGCTGCACTTGTTCCTTGAGGAACAGTAGCAAGATGCGTTCAACTTCATCGCCCCCGCCTGCTCTCGCCTGCTGTCCAAGCGAGGCCAAGTTAATTTCAAACGAGCCTTAAGATTTAGGATGTCCCAATACACCCAATACACAGTATGTTAAACATAGTATGTCTAAAGTTCCGGGATGTCCTACTACATCCAGTCTTGTTTTGCAGTATGCAGGCCAGCATGCCACTCGAACTGTTCTGACCCACAATCCTCTGCACAGAGGAAGATACGTCACATCGACTGAGCTGCCGAGATAGTTGGTGGCGCTGATGCTCCGCCCGCAAAAGGAAGAAGAAAGAAGAAGAAGAGGCATTAAAAAGGAACCGTTGTACTCGTTCCAAACCATATCCTTGTCGCACTACAAATGCCGCGCTACGGATCGTGACGGATACGACAAAAAGGGTCAAATTTTGAAGCTCATTTTTATGATGGAGTAGTATGTCCCAGTTTTATGCTACATGCAAAACTACATACAGTAGATAAAAGTAGCTGCTATTGTGTTTGATAGACAATAAGGTAACTTGGGTAGTGTCACACAAACATAACACAATTATGAATCTGTTTATGATCATAAAGTTTTGAGGGCCACTAATTACGAGTTTCCAAGGAGAAACGAGAGAACAGTAGGACGCCAGGACACGCCATTAAAATACGGGAAAACCTGGCAAAAACATGTACGTTATCTTTATGCTCGAGTTTATTCAAGTCGGGTCTGTCTGTGTTCGGTTCCTTCTCGGTTTGGGTTTTTCATTTTTGAAAATGCATTCATGTATGCTTCAGGTAAATTTACCACTGTCCGTTTATATCCTGCACACCGCTTTGACACCCAAGTCGATTCACTGCAAATGGTCAATTCCTGTTTCGAGGGACATTTTTTGTCAATTTACTGGCTGCTGTGTTACAGCTTGAACTTTAAAGCATGAAAACAAGAAGGTCAGTGGAGACACGAGGACAAGACAGCACAAATGATTTGGTCTGACCTATGAAAAATATCTGCAGTTTGAAATCTGCTGTTTGCACTTCACAGTCGGTTAAAAATAAAACTGCATTTAAACGTCAGTATCTTGCACTTACTTTTTCTTTTATTTCCCTGGTTATCGAGTGTTGTTTATATCAATACAAAAAAAATCCCAAATCCTTTTGCCTCAGTCCATTGCTATTTCAGCATCCTGTAATATAAATATTGGAAAGATTCTTCAATGCGGGATCCGTATAAGAATGAATGAGGTGGTGAAATCTTTAAAAAAATCCAATCACATTTATTGTTGGCAGGTTTGAAAGCAGTAGACTGAGAGACTCCATATCTCGCCGTATTATCAAACAATGTCTGCTTCACGATTTCCTCCGCTGCTGTACAAATGAAACAAACAGATCATCTGCCTGAAGACTGTGCAAACACTCGAGGGAGCGGATTCACATTTTCATTACATTTACGCAGTCAAACTTACTGCCCAGTCTCATCTCATTTACAAGATAGGAACTAAATTACAAATTCAATCAGCTTTGCTTATGACTCTCTTTTTCTTCAGACCTCATGTGGGACTTGAGCATAAATGAAAGATAGTAAATATTTGATGAAAGAGAAGATTAATGAGAAAATCCAGTATTCTTATAATGAGTTAGCGGCTTGTTAATGTCACAGAGACTGTGCTCTGTCATCAAGATAAGATGTCATACAGAAAGGCCTGTCAGCTGCAATGTAAAAGTGACTGGGAATATAGCACTTCAGCATATCTTCTGGATCCATCACATCCCCATTACCGCCACTACTCCCACAGAAGCACTTCATTCTCTACTTAGAAGCATGGTAAATGGTAATATGACACATGGCTGGGAGCTCAGCAGCAGACCGCAAAGAATTAAAATTCAGCTCGCAGGTGAAGCTGAAGAGGAACAGAAAATGTGAGTTCAAGTGTTCTCACTGGAGACAGAGAGACAGAACCAAACAGATGTGCTCAGAGACTCATTAATGCATGGACATGTGCATATGTGCTTGCATGCTGTGCACATTGACACATGCATTAATACATTCAGTCAGTGATAGCCAACAATGTGATTCTTGTCAAATGTCAACAATAGCTCAGCAGCTGCAGTGGCCAAAGGAGCAGCTGGAAATTTATATTTATTTTGTCACACACCATAACATCACAACATGAGTCATCTCAAGACACTTAACACAGTAAAGTCCCGACAAGAAAAGTTTACAACATTATAGAGGCAACGCTTCAATAAGACTGACAATGACCCTAATGACTGAGAATCTTCACAGACCAACTGTTCAACCCTTCCCACGTAAATAACAGCTGGGAGAGAAAACTTCCTTTTAACAGGAAGACAACCTCTGACAGAACCAGACTCACGTTGGCAGGCATCTGTCCTGACCGGCTGGGATAATGGGGAGAGCGGAGAGAGAAAAGAACAGCATAGAGGGACAATAAACAATGTAAATTGATTAGGTTAGTGAGGCCAGTGATAGCAGACAAACTATAGAAGACAGAAGGCATGAAGTTCATGAGAAGTAATAGTGGCATATAAATGCATAGAGAGGGAAATAGAGAGAAGAGGGAAGGAGCTCAGTGCATCATGGGAAGTCCCCCAAAAGCTTAAGCGTATAACAGCCCAACTAAGGGATGGCTTAAAGTCACCTGAGCAGCCGTCACTAAAAGAGATTCACTACACATTTAGGGAAACAGACTTCGGTAATTCCAGATAAGGTGTAATTGATCCCCCATTGGTCGGCATTCAATGCAATGTTCAGTGCCTGAGTAATCTTAGGTCATCATGCGCACTAAATAAATGACTCAAAGCGAGCTTTAGAACAAAGTAACTTGATGTTTCTGCTTTTTCTTTATGAGAAGTATCAATCGTATAATTGAACTTTTATAATGTAGATCATTATATTAACTATATTAAAAAATAAACCAGGCAACAAGTCTTAGTAGTAAATCAAGGGAATCAAGACAGAAATCTAATCTCAACTCCATTGTCAGTTAGACTGAGATCATGTGACTGGCCAGTCAAGAACATTACACTCCTTGACCAAGATGTCTTTACTGCCAGTCTTCTGCAGACCAGATGTTTGCCAACCTGAGGGCAGCTGGCACAAGCTGTGAACACAACATTGACATATCCTTATACTGTCACGTCGAGCAGTTACACAGCAACATGATTCTTCATTTGCAATGTTGTTTAAGTCCATTATTCACAGTTTTAGCTGTTTTTTGTCTCCGACTAACTTCTGGGGGAAACAAAAAAAATGCCTTTAAAATGCGTATTGCTTATTTATTTTTTTATTTGAACTCTATTTGTGTTTAATTTTATGTATTTTATCTGTTCTTATACATCTCATTTCTTATCTATATTTTTAAATGTTACTTTTTATCTGTTTTTATGTGAAACACTGTATGTAACGGTTTTGCTGTAAAGCACTTTGAGCTGCATTTCTTGTGTAAAAAGTGTTATACAAATAAAGTTTATTCGTATTAAATACTGAAATACTACCTGTGTGTGTGTCTGTTTGCTGTTTAGGAGGTGGTGAAGAGTTGCTTTTTAAACAGTCACTTTAGAGACAGCTAAAACAAGACCAGTCAGCTCACTGGGCCACCGCAGTGTCTAATCACCACAGTCGTTGTACAAACTAGTTACACCTTCTACGTCCAGAAGCTGTGATGGAGGACAAGAGAGGGTGGATCCAAAAGTTCTGCACCAGTGGTCACAAAAACGTGCATAACTCAAGTGCACAAAACTTGGGAATTCTTACTCACAGATGTCTTAGCTTCCCTCGGCTCCGTTCACATCACACTGCTGCGCACTGTTTTCCTGCAACGAAAACTGCCTCTTGGTAAATGTGGAAGAACCTCTCAAATCCCAGCATACTTCTTGGCGTGTTCAACATGCAGATTGGTCCAATGTCCTGTTGGGAGGACTGTTTTAAAACACAAAGAAAACCTGGACAGATGTCAAAATGAGCAATGTCCATTGACTAATGTACTCAGCGAAGCATTTTCCATTTCATCAATCAATGACATTAAAGTTACTCGGTTTCTGCCACTCCACCAGAAAGGTTCTGTTTCTAGAACCCGTTCTGTTCTGGAGGCAGAGGGTTGTATTGGGCTGTATTTACCAATACACTTTAATGGTATGTAAAATGACCTCCGATGATGTCACAGTTAGTGCTCCAGCTCCTACTGTCGTAGACTTCTCTTCGTATTAGATTTGATTTTTAACGGTGGAATAGAACCAGAGTGGAGCTGGTTCTGTTTGTAATAATGCGCCTCATTCCAGGTCAGGTTCAACCTGAGATATTATCAGGTTTTTTTGTATTTTCTTTTCTTGACCAAATTGCTGTTTAGAATGTATATGGTGAAATAAAGAGGAAGATAAAGCTAGGTTACTTTGGTTGAGGTAAGTTTTTCCTATGATTGATGTTTATGTGCAACAAAATATTAACTTTCCATGAGATCCGGTTCGACAATGTGTCTTCTTATTTTAACCCACCGGCTGGAATTTCTATGCATCTGCAGCTCTAGTTCATCAGCAGTAAGGTTCAAGTTTGGGTGGTGAAACAAACACAGTTAATAACATTCCCTTCCGGCAGTAAACTAAATGACGGTATTCACAATCCAATTATTATGATCCTCAGTGTGGCACACCCTCGTCCTCTCTCAAGTTGATGGCATTAGTCACGCCATCAGCCCAAATAAAGAACAGACACACTGAGTGTCAACAATGAGACAGATGCTTTATTCACATATGAACAGACAGATAAATGACCGGCGGGCAGCCAGTTCTCTGGCAGCTTCTCATGATCCCCTGAGGTCCAGTCCTCTTTTTTCTTTTGAGCTCCTTTTAATCAGTCATCAGATGATTTCCACACTGCGTTTTTACACTCATTTGAACTCACCCTGCTCAGACTCACCCTGCAGCAGCACAGTAACAGAGGAGGTTAACGAATGGAGCGGTGCGCTGGAGGCTTCATTGAAGGGAGGAACAGTTGGTTTATGACTGATTATTGTTTTGTGGGAGAGCGAGCAGAGAGAATTCTCTGTATAATACAGTCCAACACAACACCTCCAACCACAGCTGAACTGACCACAGGATGTAATTAACCTCTCACACAGTGTCTGATGAAGAATTCAACAGTACAGGCTCCACAGAGAGTTTTTGCAGAGTCGTATTGTGTTGGATTAGATGGAACATGTTCGTTGTAAACTTGCTAAAAAATACACGTACGGAAGTTAGAGAACTCTCAGACATTTTAGCTGTTGAACACGTTATTCAAACCACAACCTCTCTGAGACTAAAACCTTCAGAGTAAACTGTTAATTATTATTAATAATAATAATAATAAGAAGAAGAATATCATGTTTTAAATTGCTTCATCTTCCACCCACTGTCCAAACAAATGTGTTCGATGAACTGGTGATTGTTAATTGGCAGTAGGTGTGAGTATGTGCATGAGTGGTTGTCTGTCTTTCTGCCTTCACTCGAAGTCAACTGGGATCGGCTGCAGCCCCCCTGTGAACCTGGATATCATGAAGTGGGATTTAAGGGGACGGATGGATGGAAGTACAGACGGATGGACGTTGGAACAGCAATTGCACAAGCAACGAATATATTACAAACAATAGAAACCAACCCGTGGTAGCTGGATTGAGCGAAATTCCACAGCCACCTAAGGCGTATGTGTTTTTCTGTTTGTTTTGTCTTGCTGATTAAGATTTGTCGGAGCACGCAAAGACAGGTCTAAACACAGGTCTAAGCATCGGTTTTGTTCTTCATTTTCACTTGATTTTTGTTCCCAGAAAAGTTTAAGCCAAACAAGAGGATTTTAATATTTACTTAAATGCTTTAAGACTGCATTATCACCTTAGCGGTCTCAAAGCGCTTTGCACATTTTTGGTTAATAAAACGTTAAATTTGCTTTTGGTTTTCTGAGTGTCTGTACTGAGGGAACCCACTTGTTACAGTGGTTTCTCCTCTTGGTATCAATCTTGCTGGTCAGACTATGTCCCACATTTGCAGTTTAGCATGTTAGCATGCTCATAATCATTATCACCGGTGATGGTGGGATTAGAATCTGTTCATTTCCATTTTCATAGCAGGTTGCTGGTGGGTCACCAGACAGGGCGCTTCAGAGCTGTAGCTCCAGTTGATTCCAAACTAGTCAAATTTATTATAAAAACCTGCGTTAAGTTTTTGCTCTTGGCATTGTTTGACCTCATGTTTGATCTCATGCTTGGTATACTAGATATTACTATAATCAACAAAAGGTGGGGATGCAAATGCAGAACTCTTGTTTGGGAAATTTGAAAGGGTTTTTATTAAACCTTGCACAAAAGGTTTAGGGAAACACAAGAGACAGGGGAAGCAATAATGATATACTACAGTTTTACTGCAGGTGACCAAAACATGGATTCCATTTATGTGGTCCCATATTGTTCTGTATTTCTACTTCCACAGCAAACAAAAGATGTGATCTGTCACTCAAACATTTATGACAGAAATACCCATCCAGTGATGCAGACGCATTTTCCTGTTTTATTGTTCCTGTGTGAGATTTTAAAAGCAGGTCACAAGAACTGACTTTTTGCTTTGGTAACTTCCCAGCTTTTTGTTTAAAGAAGTAAAAAAGGATTCCCGGCTGACACAAGGCTTTTCAAACTTCGGGAAACATTGAATCTGTGAGTGGAGAAGATAAGACCCTTTCACCGGGAAGATGTTTGCTCGCTGGAGCTGAACGAGCTGCAACGAGCTGCTTCTTTTCTCAGCTGTTTCTCCGACTGTTGAGGAGCTGCCTGAGTCGACACTTGAACGGGGCTTTAAGGGCATTCCTCTCTGATCGTTCACTACAAATTGAATTCCTTGTTGGCAAAGAAGAGTTAATTTATACTTTAGTACCACTTTCTGGTGTGGTGGCCTTTCATTTCAAAGGGAAGGTTCTGCCTCTTGGATGTCAGCTGTGCCATCTTAAAGTGTTTCAATACAATCAAATGGTCTCCACGGTCACCCCAAGGGGTCGGCTGCTGACAGACAGAAAACATGGAAAACAATTGGAGAGCAACTTGCAGGCTGAATTTTTTAATAAATTTGTTCTCGACATTTCACAGAAATGATAATTTAAGACGTTAATGCAGGAATTTATATTTTATGTGACAGAAAAGACAAACCTCAGATAAATAAGTCATTTTGAGGAGTTCTCTGAGAAACCTTTTTTTTCCCCCACAATGTGTCATATTAATTCATGTCCGGGAGTAGTCTCTGTTGTAGTGCACTGTGCACTTGTGAGTCAGAGCAGCTGTGAGTTAGTGTGTTATTACTTCAGTTAGTTACTGTTACATTTCATACATTTTTCATCAATTAAGTATTGTGTTTGTGAGGGTTGCACAAACTCCAGCCTGTCAGGTCCACACTTTTCCTAACAGGAAAAACATTGCGTCAGTTCAATCTGTGCAGGTGAAGAAACACAGCTTCTGCATTTGTAATGAAAACTGAGCCTTGTGTGACATTCATTATGGACAGTGGGATTATGTTCCTACAACTATGAAGGAGTACCAGAAGGGATGTTTAGCATGAGAGACTGATGGTGTTGGTGTGGTTCCCTCAGTACACACAGCCGCTAAAGTTTTCAGGACATTGGCCACACCGCATTACTACAACTTCCACATTTATCACGTGACGCACACTGGTCCTAAAAGTACATTTTCCATGTGTCAAGGTTTTGGTCTTTCTGCCTTTTGTGTTTTGTATGGTTACCTCCCCGTGTCACTCCCAGTCACCCAATCAACCCCAGCTACCACTGGTTTTCTAGTTCCCATTATGTCCTGTCTACCACACCATCCTCACCTGCAGCACATTTACTCCCAGTATTCAACTCAAAGACTGTCACATGGTCTCGTTGTTTCATATCGGACTTTATTTCTGTCTCAGCTCTGTTCCTGTCAGTTCCTCTATCAAACGTTGTCTGTTTGGATTTCACTCATTTCTGTTTTGAGTTTCTGTTTTAACTGCTGTTGTTAGCTCACTTTTTGTTTTACTGCCTGCCTGCTCATGATGTTTGCATTTATGTCCTCATTTTTGCTAAAACATAAAAGCTTCCACAATCAGTGAAACGTTTTTAGGATTACAAACTCCGAGAAAAGACCCTCATTTTCACCATTTGACCCATTCAATCCAATAACCGTATGGAAGTCCACAGAAGCCATATGATTATTTTATTCAAGAACATTTATGTGTACAGGGACCCAACAAGACATCAGCCAGCTAAAATGTAATACTGAGTGTATTGCTTATGTTTAAGGTTGTGTTGAATGTCATCCATTAGGCCTGGAAATACCGGTGTAAAACCTTTATAGGAGCAATTGGCAATCAACTGTGATGTAGCCCATTGGTTTGTGAACTGCTGCTCTGAAGCCTTGATGTCGGTACTTTGGCCATTGCCATCTTTGAGGCCAGAAGTGACCTGACTGCACCACAGGCCTGTCAATTAAACAGTAAAACCCCCAAATATACAGCTTTTTGGGGCCTAATATCTAATAAATGATGGAATTTATTCAGATGGACCACTAGAAAACTAATGAGAAGGGGAGACTGCAGTAATTATCACCTTAATGACTTGTGGAAATGTTTTTATTTATTATTTATTTGTATTTTATGAGAGAAGTTTAACGGGAGTCTATGGACCTAGAGCGTTTTTGGAGCCAACCCTAATGTGGCCTTCAGTGTTATTGCGCTTCAAAGCACTTCCACATCGGCCTCATTTTTCAGTCCTGGAAGCTACGTCCACTTTTATATCCAGTCTACAGTGGTGCAGTGTTTAGCATTGTAGCCTCACAGCAAAAAGGTTCCAGGTTTGAATCCGGGCCTTTCTGTGCGGAGTTTGCATGTTCTCCCTGTGCCTGCGTGGGTTCTCTCTGGGTACTCCAGCTTCCTCCCACCATCCAAAAACATGCACGTCAGGTTAATTGGTGGTTCTACAAATTGCCCTTAGGTGTGAATGAGAGCGTGAATGGTCTTTGTTTCCGTCTGTCTATAAGTGTTGACCCTGTGATAGGCTGGCGATCTGTCCAGGTGAACCCTGCCTTCATCCAAAGTGAGCTGGGATAGGCTCCAGCCCCCCCCCATGACGCTGTTCAGGATAAAGTGGGTATAGATAATGGATGGATGTCCTATTAATTACTCCGTTGATGACGTTAATTGAAGGTGCATTGGCAGTTTTGGCATTATAATTTAACATAAACTTGCCACTGCTAATACATCAAACCTTTAGTAGAACTTATGATTTATCATGGTTTCATATTCATTTTTCTTTTTTTACCTTACTTCTATGCATTGTGTGCTTATGTTTGTCTTTTTTCCTACCAGTAATAACTTAACTTCCACACGGAGATCAATAGAATCAGTCAAAATGCCTAAACATACAGTAAATCGAAACGTGATCAGGGAGTTGGCCTTTGATCAGGGCCGTGCCACTTGGTTAAATTAAGTTGGCAAAGCTGAAGCCCTCGTCAGCTGCTGACACAGGCCCGTCTGCTGGCAAACACCGCCAATCAGAATTAAAGTCATAATTATAATGAGCTGGCCAGACTTCACAGGGTGCTGCTGTCACCCGTTAGATTCACCCTCTGAATTCAGAGAATAAAACTCATTTATTTCCAGATGTTGTTTGGGGATATTCTGCTGAGTCAGGAGGCCATATAAGATCTAATCGAGCTTTCTTGGTCACCAGGGGGCGCTCTAGATGCTGCTCAGAAACTAAAAAGCCTGATCTCTTTGCTTGTACTTCAACTAGCTATGTTTCCAAAAGTGAAAAATGTCATCCCAAAATATTGCTACAGAGGCTGTTATTCACATTTCAGTTTTGTAGGTGACATTGATTCGTATTTTTTGGAGCAGACGCTGTGCTAGCATTAGACGTGCAAAAACTTATGATCCGTGGTGAGCATAGAAAAACTCAGCTGCTGAAAAGAAACAGTGACTGTTGCCTTTGATTAAATGTCTGTCCGATGCCAACAGAAACTAAATCAATCTGCTGCAATGAATCTCAGCGTAGGCGGTTTTTGTTTGATGCTGTCGCCAGTGCCAATCCAAAAAGCCATGTGTGTTGTACAATGCATAACAGTTGAACTCCTTACGTGGACAGAGGTATGCTGGAGACCTTCTTCAGGATACTGACGGTCACCGTCGGATTTACTTCACAGTAATGCAACTTATTACATTTGATTACTTTTTCAAACATATTTTTAAAGGGGCAATGAAGTTGAAAAGTCCTAAAGGATCAATTAAACTTCACAACAGTAAACTGATTACCGTCAAACTTCAATCAGATTTAATTACATTTACAATTACATTACAATTTAATTACATATTTTTTTTTTTTCAGAGTAATTGTAACTGCTTAAAATTACATTTACTTTAAATTACATGGAGCTATCTACATGTAACTAGTTACTCCCCAACACTGCTAACTATAAACTGGAAAAAACAACTGAAATCGGGCCCAAAGGGCAGATGATCAACGTTGAGATGAGTAACGTTGGTCGAGCAGGTTTCTATCACACTGTGTTGTTTGTGTTAACAGCAGCTACTAAGGTTACAGTATGTGATCAGTACTTGTAGCTTCTTGATGAATAACCACCTTCTTTTCTATCTTCTGCCCTGAAAAGGAGGAGCATGGTGGTGCAGAGGTTGGAACGGTCTCGTAACAGCAAGAAGGTTCAAAGGAGTGAAGCTGGTATAGATGATGGATGAATGCTCTCTGTAAACAATATCGTCAGGCTGCTAATATTTTTCTTTGTTGAGTGTCTACAAGAGGAAAGACTGGTCAAGAACCACCGAAGGACTTGGGAGTTTGGCATAAGAAGCTCACACACAATGCATCCTGGTACATGAAGGCACTACACTGAGGAATGGATTCATTTGGAGTGGTGTGTTTGTGCAGCGGATGAAAGTCCAATATTCACTGTTGTTTTGGTGATTAAAAATAAATGAACAAAAAACATTAAAGTTGTGGCCTGTGAAAGAGAAGAGTTGAAACATCACAGTTAAAAAAAACCAAGTATTATTTAGTGCAGTCATGTGATTTATAGTTAGTGTAAAAATAATGATTAGCGCAGCTTTAAACTTTATGATAAAAAAAAAATATATGTGGTCTCCAAGCCCAATCTGATGACATCCCTTTTACATCATCTGGAGTATTTTTTCAGACTTAACGAAACTCTCCTAAAGATATTTTGTGAATGATTTCGAAATGTAAATAGTCTTTTTCATACAGAGTGCAGTGACCTTTATGTATACAACATATTTGATTGTCCCTTTAAAAATGACCTCTGGCTGTCCTTTTGGCCTGTTGATCTGAAAATCAGTTTACAACTTCTCCTGGATATTTTTGACATCATGCTAAAAATATATGAATAACCATAAACATAAGAATAAATATAAAGTATACTTTATAAATAAAGTATAATTTCCTCATATTGTTCAAATACATTGTAATTTTGTCCAATCCTACTAACATTGATGTAAATTCCAGGATTCCTTTGTAACAATAGTTGCATCAGAGGTCTGGATTTAAGAGAACTTTCCACAAGATTTCTCTTGTGTTGCTGCTGCTGTTAATTAGGAGCTGAGGAATGTGAATGAAGACATTTGAAGTGTTTCTAAACTGGACTAATCAGTGGCTAAGCAGCATTAACACAGATTATCAGTAAAAAGACAAACTGCTTTGGATTGTTTAATTTGGAGACAGCAACATCGATGTCTAATAAAGTCAGAAGAAATATACTTCACTGTTGTTCCTTATCATATAAAATATGTTTATGACGTGTGATCGAAATTAGGAATATAGTCTCGAAGTCTCCGAATAATGTGAGTAGAGTCTGCTGTCACTGATTAAAAGGTCTTTTAATAATGGAAAGTTTGTTTACATCAGCAACGTTTGAGATTTATCTTACATATATTTTATTTATGACCTGTTGAAGGAAACAAACAATACTGTGCACCCATTCCCACTCTCAGATTACAATTGAAATAATAATGAAAATGCCATCTCACATTGTCCAACTGTTTATTTCCCAAAATGTTCCATTACATCTGTTTGTAAATGAAACGAAGTCTCTGCTGCCCTCTGTTGGTGCGTATTTGTAGTGCAGTCACAGAACGAGAACCGCCGCAACAACAGGAACATCGGATTGGTGACTGGCAGCTGAACTGCAGTTCATATGAGCGGAGGGTTGATTTGTATTCATACACATCTCTCAGACAGTGTGATGATTATATTTCATTTAGCTGATGCTTTTATCCAAAGCGACTTACAATAAGTGCATTTCAACCATGAGGGTACAAAACCCAGAACATGATCTTTAAACTGCACGAGAGTCAGGCATCAAAAGGTTTCTGCACTGGTCCATATGCACTTTCTTTACTTTTGTATAAGATACACATCCTTTACACTACCAGGTTAGATGCTAATCTGCATTTTGTTGTTGTAGTTGGATCTACTGTTTGTCTGAGACAAAGAGCAGCTTTCTGTCTGTTTTTGTTGCTTTTTTATTCATACTTTTGGGTTTGTTCCTAAATTTCAAAAAACGGTGAAAACAACTTCACGCAGATATTATGAGTCTGATTTTAGCTCATCTAATTCCAGGCCCTACAACCTCATTCCTGACTGTGTTCAGATGGAGGGTCCGCCACAACGAGTGCCAGATAGCTTGGAGTAAAATGAGGAAACAACATAACCTAATAAATTCCAATAATAAAGGTTAATAAAAAGATAAGAATCGTAGAAGTTTGGCAAATGTTGTAAATCCACAAATGTAATTTGAAAAGAATAGATATTTATCTACGTGTAATCGCAGTGAAGTCACAGGTTGTAACAAACTGAGTCGACCTTCCCATCATCCTTATCGTGTGTAAGATCATGTATGGTGGCCACGACACCTATTAGAAACATGTAAAGCTCTCTGGAGACATCTCTTTTGAGCAACTGTAGAAACATGGTGGTGCAACATGGCAGGTTAAGTGGAAGAGGACCCGCTCCCTATATAATATCTAATATTTGTATATATGGTAAATCATATGTTACAGTCAGATGTTGGTTATAACTCCACTGCCAGATTTGTAGTTACCGTGTTTTGCCTTTGGAGGGCAGTAAAGTTCAAACATGACCTTTAACCATCCGAAGAAAGAAATCCAACTTGAATAAAGTGATCACAGCAGAGTCCTGCAGCTCTCAATGTTTAATACAATAATACAGAAAACAGCTGTGCAGTATACACACACACACACACACACACACATGCACACACACATACTCCCTCTCAAACACACTCAAAACCACATCCACACACACAGAGCCAAAGAGGACACAATGACTATAGCACACGCTGCATTAACAAACACAGTGCTCAGAGGATCGAAAGAGTTTTCACCATCGGCCATTTTGCCACCACCCTTCGGCCCATTAGCCGTTGCTATAGAAACTGCTTTTGCTGATGCCATCGTCACCACGGTGATACTATGGCGGGCACTGTTCTTTATTCACAGTTGGGAGAAGTGACAGCAACCAAACCGAGTTCAGAAACAACAGACGCTGCCTGAACTCTGAACTCCGGCCAGCTTAAAGTAAAATTCAGATTATTTTCTCACAATTGCACCTCCTCAGACTTCTTTGTTTCCACTGACCTTTTGTTCTCCTTTTTGTTTCTACACGGACGGAGAGCACAATGTTATGCTAAACTGTGTGTACATCGGCCTATAAGGTCCTATGAAGTGGTCACGTTAAACATGTAAATAAATCCACACTGATTCATTGCTGCTGTTCTGCTCTCTGAGGGTTCAAACTGTTGACGTCACAGCAGGAACAATCAGCCTTATTGCGGCTTTCATATCCACTTCAATGACACATGATTTGCTTTCGGCAAGAACTGAATCTCTGATCTCTCCAAAAATGACACAACATATTTGGGCAAATTTGATTTGATGTTTTAAATACGTGTATCTTGTGATACAGAGGACGATACAGGACTGAGGAGGAATTCATGTCAGGGAATCGGTATAAATAGTCGATTCCAGCGTTTAAAGCCTCTCTGCAAAAATCTCTATGGGAATTCCTCAGCCTGGAACTTCTCTTTTCCAAAAGCAAGTTATTACTCTTCAGGAAAATGGTGTCCTCAAAAAAAAAAACATTGAGGTTTACACACCAAAAAAAACTGGGGTTGCTATTATTTAAATACTATTATTTCATCTGGTTTTGAAACAGTAAACATTTAACATTTACAGTAAACAAACAACGCTGAAACATCGTCAGCCTCCACAGACTTCACTTTGCACCATCTCAAAGCTCATATCTCTGCTTCGGCTTTACTGAACTATACCTTAAATTAGTTTTGCTCTCAGTCTGAACACTTTCTTAAAGTTGTGCATGAGCAAAAATATATTTTGTACTATTACCAAATACTTGTAAAGAAAATATGACCATTCTATTTACAACATGTGGTCTACAGCAGTGACCAAGCAAGCTGACATGCTGACAATGATAATATTAATGTGTAGCAGGTATAATGTTCACCATATTAGTTTAACGTGTTAGCATGCTGTTAATTAGCTCTAAGCACAACGTGCACAGTTTTTCTAGATAGTTGGTCAAATGCCGGATAAAAAATTTTTTTTATTAACCCTGGCCTGATAATGGCACTAGTTGAAAAGGTAAATGATCCAATCCAATCGATGAATAGCTGTGACGACATATCACTCAAAACCTTTAAAAATAACAACCTCTCCATGGCACTACAGTAAAAGTTAAGGGATCACCAAAGTCAATAAAATACATTTCTGGACACCATGAACGCTTCATGGAAATCCTTCGAGACATTTCAGTCTGAATTGAATTGGTCCAATATGTTTTGGTCCAAAACTGGGAGGCCGGAGGAAATAACTCGGCCCACGTACAAATCATGTGTTGAAACTCAATCAGGTCTGCGTCTTCCCAATTTCACGCCACCACACATGGTTGTAGTCGGTCCGAATCAGAGACTGTATACAAAAGTGGACGTAGCTTCCAGGTCTGAAAAATGAGGCGGAAGTGTCTTGAGCTGTAATACCACTGAGTGCAACTACAGGTCGGCTCCAAAAAACCTCCATCGACTCCCATTCAACGAGTCTCATGAAGTCAATTCAATTTCCCCACAAGTTATTTAATTTTTTTAAATTTCTTATTCGTTTTCTGGAGGTCCATCTGAAAATAATCCCGTCATGAATTAGAAAATAAGCTTCAAAAAGAAGTGTTTTCAGGGGCGTGTCTGTTTGATTGACAGGCCAGTGGTGCAGTCAGGTTACAGCTGTCGGTGGGCGAGACGTAGCAGTCAGATCCAGTTAGATCCCCCCGCTCGCTCCTCCCCAGCTCATCCAAATATGGCCACGTCCGGCTCCAAACCGCTCGGGACTAGCAAAATCAAAACTCGAGGCTTCATTTCAGCCATTTACAAACCAATGGGTGAGGTCACTGTTAGTTGCCGCTTGGTCCAAATGCAGCTAAATTTGCCAATTCTTTCAAAAACAGTGAAGTGAGAAGCTGCCAGAACACAGCCGAGTGTGTTGACACTGAGCCTCGATCTGCCTGAATCACGGGGCTGCCTTGATAGCGGGGCGAGCAGCTCCAACACCCTACAGAATCAATCGATTTTCGTTTTATTAGCTCTGACATCACAGATTGGGGCGTGGCCTCAAGAACAACACACTTGGATAATTTGAAGCCATGAGAGAGAGCAGAGCAGCAATCAATCACACGTTGAACATATATTTTAAGAGGTGTGTAAGAATTTACCTTTCGCTGTGCTCAGCTGTATTCACAGATCCTTCACAGCTGCTTCTTAACAGCTCCATATCTCAGTCAGACATTCAACCCTCTGCAACGAAGACGGACCTGTCGCATGAATGGGACTTTTTCAGCCACTGTCCGCTCTTTGGTTTTTTACCTGCCTTCCTTTGTTTTTATCTAAATGTTGACGTTTCCACTCATTTCACAGACTGCATTCCTCTGAGTATCTAATAAAACCACAGGACACTGTTACCACTGTGAACGGACCATGAAGCTGCTAAGAAGCTGTAATCTAATAAATGTTGCCACTGAAATGTGATGTTTTCATGGTCACTTGTAAACATAAGGTCTGGTGGCCCTTTTGGGGCCACTGAGGGGCCACTGTGTTTAAACAGAGGAGTCTGAACTCTCATTGTCATTGCACTGCGCCGCCTGTTGCCATGGTGATCTGCCACAGTGGGGAGTTCGCCGCGGAGCGTCGTCAGGCGTTTTCAGGCACTTCTTCGTCGTTTTCCTCCTCCTCCTCCTCCTCCTCTCCAGGCCCCGTCCCTGTAGCGGTTACCACAGCAATTCATCGCAAGTTAAAGTTTAGGAAGTGTTTGTATATGATGTTATGTATTATAGCCTGTTATTACTTTTATTACCTATTATATTCATACCATTCCAAGTCAGGTGATCTGAAGGCATGTGGTCAGGTGACTTGTCATCATGTGTTTCATCAGGAGGGGAGGTGTCAGAGTTCTGTGATTGGTCAGAGGTGTGTCCGTCAGGGACACTGTGGCTGGGTGAGGCATGTGATCGGATTTCTAATTCTGATTTCTCTTTTTCCTCTTGCTCCTTATTGGCAAGCTCTGTTCATGATCGACACACACAAATGTTTATATAAGTTTAGAGCTGCAATGATAAATCAAAATTATAAGACAATTATTGAAAATTTGAAAGCACTGTTTATTTAATTACGCACACAAAATGTATTTTTCTATAAAGCTCTGTAGGAATTTGTGCTGCACAAAATATACCTTTCTTTCTATGTCACTCGGAATAAGATCAGTGGAAGTTATGATGAAAATCTGGGAAAGAATCAACCGAAAATGTTCTTCACAAGATGAGAAGTCACCTTCTGTGAACACGACGACGAACACGGAGCAGCAGCTCAACTGAGAGTTTCCTATTGAAGTACCGAGACCTTGAATCGGTGTGTGTGTGTGTGTGTGTGTGTGTGTGTGTGTGTGTGTGTGTGTGTGTGTGTGTGTGTGTGTGTGTGTGTGTGTGTACCGTGCACAGACAGCTCTTTCCATCGGTCCTTGTTGCTGGTGATGACGCTGGAGAGGTGGAGCTTCAGAGCCGGCAGGTCGATGGCTGTCAGAGAGAAGTCCATCTGTCCATCATCGCTGTTCCCATGGCGACCACTACTGTGTCTCTGCACCGACTCCACGGTAACTGAACCACTTCCTGTTAGACTGAAACAGAGCAGAGTTGTAGAGAGCCAAAGTGGGAGGAGCTAGATTTATCAAGGAGAACTAGGTTCAGGCCCCGCCGACGTCTTTCCGTATTATCCACTGACTTTACATTACGAAGATACCACACAAATAAAAATGACTTTTTTGGCTGGAAGGGATTTTTTTTATTGCCATATGATTGATCACTGGGGAAAAAATAGCAGCAAGGCTGAATAGCGCCTTCAGTGTTTTCTTTAAACAATATCCTTGATACAAGACTAACCTGGATGATGTAATCACCCTGTAAATATATGTTGTCGCCACCAGCTTAAATAAGTTCAGTTTTCTGAGAAACCATGTTTTGTACAACAGTTAGGCATGGAGAACACATATAAGTACGACAATACCCATGAGCCCCATGTACCGTTGCTATGGAGAGGAAAGTGCCAATCTCAAAGGAAGTAAAAATGATTTGTTACTAATTACAAATGTGCCAGTAAGATTGTGAGTGAGGTTTCTTCCTCCTGGAAGTGACCCCAGAACAGACTGGCCTGCCAGCACTCAGTTGGCAGAGACGCTTCACCACAACCTGCATGTAAATAAATGTATTTTCATATCGAGGCAGAGGTAGTTGTTCTTTTATTGGATGATTATTTTGAAAGTTTGCACAATTAAATTATGTGTTTAATAAAAGCTTGATGAAGTGATTTTAATCCAGCCTTTTAATCAAGTTAGAAATTGTTTGTGATTAATTCATCACCCTTCCTAGTAATAATTACATCCTAAATTACATTGTTTTTCAGTGTTACCAGAACTAAGTTCACTGCATGAACATGTGGGTCTCCACCAAAACGTGAGATAGCCACACTTTGGGTTGTCTAGGCGTGACAGTTACACGTTTTTTTTAAGCATGTAAGTTATATGCACATAAATGTCATGTCATGCGGCTCAATGAGGTTCAAATCAAGGAGGTGACAATGTTTTTCTTGAGTTGTTTTTTGTTTTTTCTTCACCCCAACCATGTTTTTTTTGTCACAAACCCCAACCATGTGCTTATTACGTTACCCTGACCGTGTGTTTTTGCAAAAAGTTTCCTTTTCCTGTGAATCACATTCACACATTCAAGCTTAAGCTCGCAGTAGGTTTCATCCTCGTCCACTGCAGGAAAACGTGTAACCTTCACGCCTCGACAGCCCAAAGCGTGCCTTTCTCCTGTTGTTGTGGGGGACGGGCGACTCTTTGCCCTGAAACCAGGTTGGGGTCTGGCTGTGCTCCATAGGGACTTGTCGAGTTATTGCATCCGAATGGGCATAGACCTTGGGATATCACACTTAGCCACCTCCACTGGTCTCTGATTGGTCCACCCTTCAGAGTCAGGAAACCCTGGAATCTCCTCTTGTGTGTGAAAGGGCAACTCAACGATGTCTGAACCGGAGACAATGTTCGGAGATCGTGTGAAAACAGCTTTCAATCCCATCCGGAGCAACATGCTCGTATTGTAAAATTGATTTATGTGTTCTTTTCCAGCTCTTGCATATAAACAACTCAAGTGAAATTCAGCTTTTGTGTGAAAACGGATAAACATGCACGCGACATTTAGGCTCATTTGTGAACCAATGTATCGATGGAAAACTATTACAACCCATTCTGTTAGCGGACACAGCAACATGAGCCTGACCCAAATTCACTGTGAATAAAGAGATCTGTCCACGCTGCACTGAGGATTGCTTCCAGTTGTTGCATCCTAACTGAGACTGTTTGAGAAGCCTTTAACCAATTGATCAGCATACACTGGATGTTGTGCGCCAAAACTCTGCAACTACTGCCACTGTTGGAACAACTTTTAGCCAGCGTCTGGTCACTCATGATCACAGGCAACAGAACTATTACTGGATTACTGTGGTACTGAAGAAAAAAGTGATGATTGTCAGGCAAGCTTTGACAGATCTGTTTCCCCATTTGATTTCTAAGTGCATGCTGTGGACATTCATTCACATTTGTTTGACAAAGTTAAACCTTTTTTTTCTCACAGTTTCACATTTTTAAAATCAACCCCATGTCTAATACGCTCATTGAAAAGTAATGTCCCTGTCAGAGCCTGAACTACTTCCCATACAGTAGTATTAGTACCTGGACCTCCTGTTTCCAGTCTCTCTGGCCTTCCTGTCTTCTTCTATCAGAGGACCAACCACCTTCTCTGTTGTGTCAATCAGAACGCTGAAGGTCGGCTCTACGATGAAGTCTATGAAACCTGAGACCGCAGGGAGACCGAGGAGAGAAGGAAAGCTGTGAAACGTAGTGGAACAATAGAGCAATAATTGATCGACACAAGTTCATCTTTTTAAAGTATAATAAATAATGCTGATCAAGATCTGGTTGCACCATCATCCCTACTTTTTTCTGCTTCTGCTAAGTGCTAGCACATTTAACAAGTGAGCTGCTATAAAAGTAAGCTAGTAAAGTTAATTGATGACTAACTAATCCAGTCAGAAAGCATTTAACATGCTAAAGAAGGATGCAAACTGCAGCGTCATGTTTCTGTAAGAGATCCGTCAGACAATTCAATTTCAAATGACAAGTATGTACAAGCCATATCTGCACATGTGCAGCCTGCTGATCGTACTTTTGACTGAATCGATAACCAACAGGTTATTTGACATCATCCAGTCCCTGCAGCCTTTCACATACTATTTGCTGATGGCTGGTATGCTGTCTTCAATTTTAATTAACTCGTCTGGGAAGTCCAGAGAGACTAATGCATTTAGTTTTTTTAAATTCTTGAAGCAGGTAAAATCCATCTAGTAGTCAGTAGGTGTAAATATTTACTAACAACTACAGAGAGGTACTAAGGAAACACTGATATTACAACAAAACTTGAACTGGAATAAACTGCAGCTGCAGCTGGCCCCAAAAAGAAAGTTCAGTTCTTCAAAGCACCAGCAGGAGTCACTGTTGAACCAAAGTCAATGTACACTGCCAACCTCCTGGTCCTATAGAACAATATGTTTCATACTACTATCCTCCTTTACCTGCTTGAGGTACATACTTGTGATTGATTAATGTTTTCTTCTTACCTATCTGTGATTGGGCGATCATGGTAGCTTTGCGGTCACAGAGAGGAGAGAAAGGAAGGCCGAGCTCCACCTCTTTATCTCCCTGGAAATGATACAGTCACCAAGATAACATGAGCAGTACTCAAATCAACTCTATGGTATTAGCATGCAGGGTTTTTTTTTTCCCTTGAGCCTGACAAACAAAGCAAAACAAAGAAAATATGATTTTGTTTATGTTACCATCCATGTGCATTCCTGCATATTTTAAATTTTACATATAAAAATATTGATAAACACAAAATACAATTAAAAAAAAAAAACCTGAGCAATTGAATCATATCTGCAATCATGTTGCCTTTCATCAACAATCAACTTGTGTGTGTGTGTGTGTGTGTGTGTGTGTGTGTGTGTGTGTGTGTGTGTGTGTGTGTGTGTGTGTGTGTGTGTGTGTGTGTGTGTGTAGGCTAAAGTCAATTACACAAGAACAATTATATTTATTGATTAGCAAGCAGCTGCTAATCTGGCTAACAGGTAGTTCAATGGCTGAACAGGCAGAAGCAGGCCTCGACGAACCAAAATGAATTTACACCGACCCTAAACCAATTTATGTCACCCCAGGATGGGATTGAGTCGTTATTTTTCATTCATTATAATATTCACCTTGTTTGTCCAATTCTTTTGTGAGTTTGGATAATTCTCTGAACAAGGCATCAGTTTAAAGATTAAATTGATATGAATTTCACAAATTTGATGATAAAGCAAAATCTGCAACAAAACAAATACAATTAGATAAAGTTGACTTGCTAGTGCAAAGATTTTCATTCAAATGTGATCAAGTGTCAACTTTGTAATTATCTTTTGTAAGTGTTTTTTCTTTAAAGAAAAGTTGTGTAAATGTATATGTAAATGCTGTGTGTTAGTCTGTCATTTATGTTACCTGCAGGCAGAATGATTGTTTATCTTATTGAAAGTAAATTCAATAAACTTGATTAAAAGAAACTTTGAACGTACTATTTTGCGTATAAATGATCAACTGTTAGTTGTAAGCTGTAAATTGTGATTATAAAGTCTGCCTGGTGGAGGTCTTGTCTTTGACTAGACTTGCTCGTCCATCTTTGTGAGGACCAATTACAGTTTTGACACTTTGATTTAGTTTCCAGGTTTAGGTTAGGGTAAAGATTAGGGAATGCATTTAGAAACCTGTCTGAAGAACTCCTCCATCAGACTGTGAGTCCATCGGTAGTGCAGCGGCCAGGCTTTGGCTGGATGACTGATGTCTGCAGCATGAAGCATCAGAGACAAAACCTTCACTTTGTCTATACTGGAGAGAGAAAGACAACAAACAAATTACATTAAAGTCATTTTAACAGGAACTAAAAAGAATAAAGCAAGAATGTTCTTGAATTTGACAGGATCTTCTTTTTCAACCTTTAAATTTGAGCTAAAAATAATTCATAGCCTCCATGAAGGTGAAACCCGGCTCCTCGTCAGTCTCTGGTATTTTAGGTGGTATTCTGTTCAGAGTGTGCAGAGCGTTCAGCCCTCCTGCGGCGGCTGTAGCAGCACGAGCAGAACCAGCATTTTGACAAGCTGATGACAGCGTCTTCCCCAGAATCTCATCCAAGCGTGACAACCGCCCCGCCTCCACCCCTCCTCCATACCTCCATCAGGACTGACAGAGAGGGGGGAGATTCGGTTCTATTCCTGTTCAAGCCCCTACACAGGCCAATCTGGTCCCAGTCTGCAGGACCTTATGTTGGGCCATCGCAACAAACTCCCACTAATGATCTGGCTGTCTCCATCAGATGGACCGGTCTCACACAGTCTGCCAGACAGCAGCCTTCAAGTCTGTATGGAGTAATCTAATTCTGCAAATTGGGGTGGTGAAAAGTCATTTCAGTGATGAATGACCATTAGTTCAGGGAATCTGCAAGTTTAAGGATGTTGAATTAAGACATTTAAAGATACAATTTATGATAACATAAAATACTCACATAAAACATATTTTTACTGGAGGATATTTTATTGAAACACCCACAGAAGTGACTAAAAAAAGGTTCAGAAGGTTCAGTACTGTTATGGCGCCCCGGCTGCCAACATACACTAATTTTAGTTTCTCGCTGCAGCCGGCTGCACAGTACCATCCAATCCATAACATTATAATGTAATGCATGTAATGTTAGTTACCACGGCTAACTAACACTACTTCTCGCTAACTTTTTATTGACCTTGACTCCCACAAAGTTGATGCCAAAGAACTACAGAAAATAACAGAAAGAAGTTGTTCCAATGTCCACAATAATATAATCTGAAAGTCTGCAGATTCAATGGCAGGCTGCAGTCAAGCAGAAATGACAATACATACGATAATGTTATCCAGCTGGATTCACCAATGTCTCATGAAAACAACCAAAAAAGAGCAATATCCTCCAACTTATCTGCAGCAGATCATTTTAACAAGCATTTTAAAATGAAACAACACAAAACGTCAAACTAAATCACTATCTGTAGCTTTAGGCATTTAAAAAATAGATTAAAGGCCTTAAATGTCATTGTTTATGGACAATACACTTCCACTGCTTTTTGTCCCTGCCCCCCCTGTCAGTATATAAATACAAATATAAGCAAATTCAACAGCCATGTAATGAATAATTTGAAAATGTGAAAAAAAAAAAAGTATTTGTAGGTACATCTATGTCAGTTCATAGGTTGATAAAATAAAAAATAAAATAAGATGCCAAAAGCCCTTTTTGGAGTGTCATTGTTTTGAATGTGTCTTCTGTTGAAATAAATCCACAAATGTGCAATGAATGAAACAGACAGTGATTCAGTTAAAGCTGTTTTCCTATTTGGTCATGATGATACATTTATTGAAAATTGAGTCCACACTTGAAGGAAGGATGATTGATAGTAACAGAGAGAAAATTAAACTGAACATGAAATCACAGCATGTCTTTCATGTTTTAACAAGAGTTACAAAAACATAGTTTTCATTCTCATTAGAGGCCAAATTATTCAGTTACACATGATTTAATCCATATACCAAATTGTTTCCATTATTACACACAACAAGGTGTAATATAGTTGATGATGATGATGATCTATTCATAACCAGTCATTATAAACAGTAAGATCGTATTTACTATTGTTCGGTGGTCGGTGGTCCTGGTTGCAGTGCTGTGTGTGTCTGTGTCAGCACGTTCCTCATGGTCTTGATCTGCTGGAAGTGACAGGACATGTCTGTGGACATCACCATCTCTATCACCAGAGACCTCAGCTCCCTGCCGATAATCAATACATACAGTCATCAGTGATCAGTTGACATCAGCTCTGAAATAGCAATTTATCAGTGATCTGCGTGTGGGTGTGCTGTTCATGCTGTGGGTACGTTGTGGGGACTCAAGCTTCTTTTGGGGACAAAAAGCAAGTCCCCATAAATCATTTAGTTTCAGGATGAAGGTTTGGTTTCAGGTAAGGGATAAACCTCCAGGAAACATATGGAAGTCAATGTAATGTCCTCACTAGTGGTGGGAACACAACTCTGTGTGTTAAGACTTTTACAGGCTTTTGAAGACATGTTTGTAGCGTGAGGACATGCAGGGCGGTCCTCAATTTGCACAATTGGCTGTTTGAAGGTTATGACTTGGTTTTAAGGTTATAGATAGAATTAGGTTTTAAATAACCCCAGAAGGTCCCACAAGGTTATGTGTAGACACTTTCTTGTGGAGGTTTTTCTAAAGTCACCAAAGACTCTTCTAACCACCTGGAGTAAAACAATTATCAAACTACTAAATCATAAAAAGATTTTTAACCATTTTCTAAATTCTATCTGGATAGAAAACAGCTCAATCGAAGGAACAATATTTTAATCTGGAAGATTAGTAGTCTTTGGGGATTCACAGATTATGTCTATATTGTCCTTTTTTTCAAGTATTGACAGTTAATCATCATTTAAAGAACCTCAGTGAGTCCATTATACGCACGAGGGACACATACTGGAGTTTGGCATTTCGTTGTGATGGCAAAGATCAGGGTACGGGTTAGCGAATGCACTGAGGATCCTTCCAAAAACAGAAGTACAAACGTGTGTGTATGAGTGCAAACCTCCAGTCGTCCTTGTTCAGGTTGACCAGGATGTTCATGTCCTCCTCTGCCATCAGCTTGTAGGCAGCGCTGACGTGATGGTTCTCCAGCACCGACCTGTCGTTGTACAGAATGGCCACCTCCGATCTGTCAAACACAGCAACCATTTAGACAGCGACGTCCCCTGTCGTCATGCTGTCAGTCAAACGTCACCTTCACTGCACCAGAGATGACGGGACTGACTACTTCGGTGACCTTGAAATATTTGAACAAATGTAAAAGTAGCTGAATGTTAACACAGACGGACATATGAATCCTAGTTTGGTAATCATCTGACTTTTGTCCTGCCGCCTCCGTAAAGAGTTGTCGGTTCAGACATTCAAGTTCCCTTTAGGATGAATTATGATCAATTTATAGATGCCTAAACTATAAATCTGACACAAATGTATTTTTTGATCTGAGTGAGCTCTTAAACTAGATTAACTTTCCATAGGCTTTTTCTGAATATATGTCAATTACAATTAAATAATTTATCAAACATGAGGAATTTCCTTTTAATATTCTCTTTAATTATTTAATCACATGCATGTTTTAACACAAGACAAGTAGTTACGTAAATTCTCTGAACTCACTGCACATAATAGCAGCAGAGATGCAAATTAGCAGGATTAGTAAAAGCTCCATGATACAATTGAACATGCAATTTTTAGACTATAATACCAATATTTTAAATGACTTTGTACCGTTAGTATGAATACATGACAGTTTTAATACATTCCCATTAGCCTCAGCTGTGCTTTGTGTTCGGTACTAATTACCTCGTGTTTCCATGCCAACAAATTAAGCTAATATATTGAACATGATGCATGGATAAACATTATAACTGCTGATCAGCATGTTAGCATTCAGCTCAAAGCATCTTCATGCTAAAGTACAGCTTCAGACTCTGAGTCCTGTTTTTTTGTTATCAGATATTTAAGTGATTTGTGAAGTCCTAAATCTTATGGAGCTGTCTTTAGATAATATGAAATCTGATTGTGTTAGTGTTCGTCACCTGGTGTGGATGTGGAAGTTGTTGGTGGTTCCTGTGTGTTCGAAGTCGTGAATCGCTGCAGCAAAAACCATCGCGAGAATCTCCAGCTCGCTGAGCCAGTGCTACACACACACACACACACACACACACACACACACACACACACACACACACACACACACACACACACACACACACACACACACACACACACACACACACACACACACAGTTATCTTAATTCATGATGGATCTGTCCATGGAGACCATGTAGAGCCACCACTGCATTGACTAACTGATGTCTCTTTGTGTATGTGTGCATGTGCTTCTGTCATTGCGAGGACTGATGTGACTTTTAGACCTGTGAGGACATTGTTTGACAATGAGGACCGTTTGGATGTCCTCACTTCAAAGTGCAGTTTGAGGGTTCAGACTTGGTTTGTGTAAGGGGCATTGGATGCATTATGTTGGTGAGGGTCCTCACAAAGATAGAAAGACATGCATGTGTGTGTGTGTGTGTGTGTGTGTGTGTGTGTGTGTGTGTGTGTGTGTGTGTGTGTGTGTGTGTGTGTGTGTGTGTGTGTGTGTGTGTGTGTGTGTGTGTGTGTGTGTGTGTTACCATCAGTCCAGTGTGCAGCATGAGGAAGTGGGCGGTCTGAGTGACGTCGGCGGCGTGGATTAGGTTGTGGTAGGGGTTCCTGTGTTTGCTGTAGCCGTTCTCCAGAGCTTCAACAAACTGCACCAGAGCCTGCACTGGGATCTGAACACAGCACTGTGTTACACTCCAGATAACATGACAACAGTGTGAATGGGTGGATACTCAGATGCCCTGTAGCTCAGCTTTCATATGACATTTTTGTGTCCAAAAACGTGTTGAAATGTTCAAACACCGCCTGTACACCGAATGCTGAGTGAAACTTTATTTGTTAAAATGAATCAGTAAATAAACAACTGGCTAAAGATACAGCTCCAACACAAACTGTAAATCCAAAACAAATGAAACTTTGCGGGCAGACTGATCACATTTTGGTAATTTGGGGATTTTTATGCCATCATACTGACGTGTTAATAAAAAATAATGAGATTTGCATCTTATAAATTCCTGGAAATTGCTAGGTTGCCTCTGTTGCAAGACCTTAGTCACATGGCATTTAGGTGTGTGTAACTTTCACACCTAGACAGCCCAAAGCGTGTCTATTTCACGCTTTTCTGTGAGGCTGGGTTGGCTTTGAGGGTGCAACACAGTATATGCTGTTACCAGAGAAATCTAGGCTAGCTATCGAGTCTTTGCTTATTTTATTCACATTATAGAATCAGTTTCAGCTTCAGTCCTTTTCACAAAGAGATCCGTCCACCCAGTCAACTTAACTCGGTCCCCCAGCCAACATTAAGCCCCACCCACCCGCTGCTGTTAACAATATGAAGCTGTGTGTACCCTGAACCTGTTGATGAGGTCATAGCGGGTCAGCAGGTCGTAGACCAGGAACTTGAGGGCGTGGTCTCCGGTGCCCTCGTGGAAGGAGAACACATCGAAGGACCACTGATCCACGTCCTGGGAAACATTTATCATCAGACAACATCTCACACGGGGCAGCACGGTGTGAACACAGCAGGTGACTGTGACATCCTGCCGGCTCCTGCTGTAATGAAGGCTTTTGTCAGTAGAGGCCAGTGTCCTAATAATTAATGCTCACACAGGTAGGAAGTGATACAGCAATGACATTAATGATTGTAATCATTCATTAGCTCACGGCTGCATTTGAAGTTGGTCAGATTGTAATTCATGTGTTTTATATCAGAGGAGACATATAAGGAAGAATAATTATAGATATTATCTTTCCTAGTTTGCACAGGAAGCCCTGAGGAGGGAACATATATCACAACATTTTCTTCCCTACCTCGATCATTACTTATTCATCTCCTCCTATCTTTCCTCTTTTCCTTTATAATCTCCTCCCTTCCTTTCCAACCCCTCCCTCTCCTCTAATCTGCTCCCTTCTCCTTCTCCTCCTAAATATCCTCCTCCTTTTAGTTTTAAGTTCCTCTTCTGCATCCTTCATCCCTTCCCTTTTGGTTTTCTACCTCCTTCTTTCATTTTCAGCTTTCTTTGTTCCTTTTACACCTACTTCTTTCCATTTCTATCATTCCTTGTCCTTCTCTAGCCCCTCCTCATCTATTTCCCCCTCTGCTACTTCCTTTCTTACCTACTTCTGTTTTCTCTACCTCATTCTTTTCAGTTTTTTACCTCCTCATTTCCAATTCTCCTTCCCTTCATTTACTTTTCATTTCAATTCCGTCTTTTATCCTGATTTCATCTCTACTGCATCCCTTTGCACTTATCCTTCCCTCGTACCTCCTCACGTCTCTCCATATTACTTTTTTAGTTTTCCTTCGCATTGATCAAAGCAGACCTCAAAAAGTCACGTGGATGTTTTTCAGTTCAACTCTGCATGTGATGTGTGTGGGAGGACTGTGAGGTCCTATGGCAATACCATAGAGCCTGTTAAGCATCTGAGATTGAATCACTATACAGAATATGATGAGGTTGTACAGGAGCAGTCTGAAGAGGAGGAGAAAGTGAGAGACAGACTTCACTAACTGAGCCCCGTCAGTGGAGAGGCAGAAAATATCCAGGAACGGACAGAAAGAGTCTGTGTGTGTGTGTGTGTGTGTGTGTGTGTGTGTGTGTGTGTGTGTGTGTGTGTGTGTGTGTGTGTGTGTGTGTGTGTGTGTGTGTGTGTGTGTGTGTGTGTATGTGTGTGTGTGTGTGTGTGTGTGTGTGTGTGTGTGTGTGTGTGTGTGTGTGTGATGATGTTCAAACAACAGGAGTTTCCTGCATTCTTAAAAGCTCAGGATCCTGTTTCATTCCCAATTTATACAAATAACTATGAGAGCTCAATCAATAAATATAGTTATGGAGGAAGTTATAAAATAAAGGCCTCGAAAATTATATAAAGATAATGTCAGCAACTTTAATCAATGAAATATTTCTGTGTATTAAATGCCAGTTGTATTGACATCCTCCGCGAATTGCCACCTTAACATGGTGGAGGGGTTTGAGTGGCTCAGTGATCCTGGGAGCTGTGTTGTCCGGGGCATCAGCCCCTGGTAGGGTCTCCCAAGGCACCTGGTCTCAGCTGAGAGCCCAGACAAAGAGCAATTGCTGACTCGGACGGGGGACATCGTCGGGCGGTGGAGCACTTTGAGGAACTCCTTCGCCCGGCCACCATGCCCTCTGGAGAGGAGGCAGCGTCTGAAGACTGAGGGGGTTGGGGGGTCACACAGATATCCCTGACAGAGGCCTCTGAGATAGTCAAAAAGCTCCTCAGTGGCAAGGCTCCGGAGGTGGTTGAGATCCGCCCTGTGATGCTGTGTTGGACATTGCTGGGCTGTCTTGACTGACACGCCTCTTCAATGTCTCATGGGGGTCGGGAACAGTGCCCATGGACTGGCAGACCGGGGTGGTGGGTCCCATTTTCAAAAAAGGGGACTGGAGAGTGTGCTCCAACTATCGGGGTATCACACTACTCAGCCTCCCGGGCAAAGCTTATGCCAGAGTGCTGGAAAGGAGGCCGTTTGTCAAACCTCAGATCCAATAGGAACAGTGCAGATTCTGTGCCGGTCATGGAACAGTGGACCAGTGGACCAGCTCTTTACCCTCGCAAGACTACTGGAGGGGTCCTGGGAGTTTGCCCACATGTGTTTTGTGGACTTGGAGAAGGCTTTCGACCGGGTCCCCCGAGGGTTTTTCTGAGGGGTGCTGCGGGAGTACGGGGTGCCGGACCCGTTGCAACGGGCCATCCGGTCTCCGTACAACCGCAGTAGGAGCTGTGTTCGTATTCTCTGCAATAAGTTAGATTCGTTTCCAGTGGGTGTTGGCCTCCGCCAGGTCTGTCCTTTGTCACCGATCCTGTTTGTGACTTTCATGGACAGGATATATAGGTGCAGCCGGGGGGAGGAGAACATTGGGTTCGAGGGTCTCCAGATCCCATCGCTGCTGTTTGCAGATGATGTGGTCTTGTTGGCCTCTTCGGACCGCGACCTCCAGCATTCACTGGGGTGGTTTGCAGCCGAGTGTGAAGGGGCGGGGATGAGGGTTAGCACCTCCAATCTGAGGCCATGGTTCTCTGCCGGAAACCGATGGATTGCTCCCTCCAGGTGCCTGCCTCAAGCAAAGGAGTTTAAGTATCTCCGGGTCTTGTTCACGAGTGAGGGGAGGATGGAGCGGGAGATCGACAGGTGGATCGGTGCGGCTGCAGCAGTACAACAGGCGCTGCACCGGACCGTGTTGGTGAAAAGGGAGCTGAGCTAGAAGGGGAAGCTTTCAGTTTACTGGGAGATCTACGTTCCGACCCTCACCGATGGTCACGAGCTCTGGGTCGTTTATTATGGCAGTTCATAATTTACATTTCTATCTACAGTGAGCTTTAGTAACCTGTCTGTTCCACTTCAACAGTATCTATAGTATATTTTGGGAGGTTGCCAACAGCTTTCCCTTTTCTGAACACGTTAAGCTTTTGTACAAAGTGTCGCTATCAAATCGGTATCAACGATTTCAGCCTGGGTTTTGTTTGGTATCAGATCGAACATCACTATTCATTACCATTTACGCCTTTCTTTTTTTCTATATCTCTTCCCTTTTTCTCCTGCCTTTCTTTTTTCTTTTTCAATTCCCTTTGTCTATGTCCTCTTACCCTTCCATACCGCTTTATTCCTTTTTTTATTTTCCCCTTGCTGTCACTAACGTCCACCTTTTTTTGCTCTCTATATCTCCAATTTTCATTACCACCCTCCTCTTTTTCTTCTCTGATTCCTCTTCCCTATCATTTCTTGTCTCCTTGGTCCCTTCCTTAACTTTTGCAGTCTTATTTTTGTATTTGCCGCCGCCTCTGTTTAAGTTTCTACAAAAAAGCAAACTATGCTGTGGCTGAAAAGGTTAATTGTGAGTTTATTTAAAAAAAAAAATCTTTACCCTTCAATCCAGCACAGGTTTAAAACAACAAACAGTCACTTTCTGCAATGGGAACTACAGTTTTACCTTGAGAGCTTTTAAAGCCGTCGGCGGGTAGGTCAGACCGGCCATGTTGGATGTCCGTCTGTACATCCTGTTGTCACACACAGATAAAAATATCACACACACATCTCACATATATAGACAGTGGCATGCATATAAACACTCCTCACACAGACCCCTTCCAGCCACCCTCCTCCACAGTTTGTGACCAGGATGGATTCTTTGTAACCATGGTAACCATGCTATAAACACACACACACAGAGTCAGCGCTGCCTCGGTGCCGCAGATATTTTTTGATTTCATGTGTCATTAAGCTGCAGCAGATGAACTGATACTGTTCTATCACTGCGAGTCATTCACACTCTAATGATATTGGACCTATATGATCTCCATCTCCAGCTCGCTCGCACGCTAACGTCATTACACTTCGTGTTCGACCTCGTAATCACATCTGCGGTGAAGTCGGCCGGACGCTTTCTGAAATTTATTTTGATGAAAACCTATGACTGTTTTTGTTGTTCTGTTCTGTCTGCAGGTGCTGCACACTTCTGCTGAAGACAGAAACAAGTGAACTGACTGAACATTTGAAAGCGGAGAAGCACAGTTTTCTTTCCTTCCAGGTAAAACGACATTATTGGTGGTTTTTCCCTACACCTGACTATGAACCACAGAAGTTAACCTGCTTCAAGAGATATGCGACAGACAGAAATAAATAACCCTTTTATGACGTGACAATGTTATGGTAAAGCCTGGATTAGGCTTTTTCTTTTCTTTTGTGCGTACTTGATGCTGTCACTTGCCAATTGTTCCCACATGTAGTTGATGAGTTACTTATTGTTATTGTTTGGAAGCTTTCATATAATGTGAGATTTAAAAATACAATTTGTGACAAAAAAGTGCCTGAAGAAGATCCTTATGATAAAAATGTTGCACTGCAATAATTAATAAGATTATAGAACTGTCATGGTTACTTGAAACAACATTAAAAAAGAAGAGCAGTCTCTCACATTAAAGTCAAATGTTTTGTTAATCCATCCACCCACCCGGACCTCCTCTTCACACTGACTTCATCAGCTAACCTCCCTATTTGCCTGCATCATGATTACTAAGGCAACTAAAGGTTGCCACCACGTCAATGTAAGCATGTTGTTTGAATAAAATACATCAATGAGCCTTAATGAGCTGCTGGACAGATGATGTTTGGATTGTTTGTTAAGGACATGTTGTAACAACAAATACAAACTGATGACATGAAGTTGGAGAAACTCTATTGTCTAAAGTGTGATTGGATATGTAACATTAAGATGAACTGATGGAATCAGCGAAAACAATCCTCAGAAAGTGACCCTATAGCTTAGATAGCTCTAGATTTTAACCACAACAGTTCCATAACAAATAACCACGTGTTTATTATTGTAACCATCATGACAAATGTCCTGTACTTTAACCTAAACCCAAATCTTTCCCCAAACACAGGTGAAAAATATCACTGCTGTATTTCATGCCACCAGTAGAGGCGCTGACTCAACGTAGTAATGAACAAGATGTAAAAATGTCTTGGTTTAATACGTGGAGGGAAGTATTTCCATTTAATTGAACTAAGCATTGTTTACCTCTCTACAAATATCCCAGCTTGCACTGCATGGACAATGCTCCTGAATCTTGGCTTCTCCTCCGGACGACGCTTGGCCACGCCCATCTTCCTGCTGAAGGTGCACGCCAGCCAATCACGTACTTCAGTCGGCACCGACTCGGCCTGCAGGTCACTGAGCTCATCCTCTGTGTCCAACAGGCGCCTGCACAGTGGGAGGACATAGTCACAGATTGCACAACCAAAGACAAATGTTTATTTTCTGTAAATCCATCTTTTTCAGCCAGTTCTGTCTCACCTGGTCTCATCAGTGTAAACAGCGTCCAACATGGCAGCAGCGAGCTCCAGGTTCCTGCGGAGCTCCTGCAGGTCCACAACACCATGGTCCATCTGCTCCAGGACCCCCTTCAGCCTGGCAACACCAACACACACTCATGTGCTCAGTTATTACAACACAATACATAAGACAACCAATAAGCAACACAGTATAAGGTAAAAAAAAAAAACTAAAACATACAAAGCGTACAGTCTTCGTCCTCTTGTTTCTTATTTAGTTTTTTTGTTATGATTATGTTTATCACTCAGTTCCCAGAGGATAGTTATTTGAACATCCAGCGTAACAGGACTGGCTGAGTTTAAATAACATTTATGAGTTCTGTTGTGTCGTTACTCATATTGCACCTTTAAAAACAGGTATTTTTTGGGTAATGTGACACTTGGGTTTAATACTTTTATATTAAAAAAAAAATTTCTTCATTTTACATGTAAGAATTTTAAGAAGTTCTCGTTCCTCAAACTTTCTACTCATTTCAGGTTTACATTAAAATATGACCGTTTTTGTTTTTGTTTTTTTTGTTTATGGTTTCAGACTTTTGGACCCCACTGTTATGTAAAGACAGTAAAATGAACTAGAAGCATAACCGTAGCAAAGAAATTCTGTAAAACACTCCTGCTGTGCTGTTTTTTCCTTCTTCTACCTGTAATTTAACTGAGCATATATAATGTATTGTCTTCTGTTTTGATCTATGGTATTTTACCCCTTACAAGAGCAATGGTAGCACTCAGAAATATTCTCTTCAGACTTCACACACCTGCTAACTGACTGATCTTCTGCACCCACACAGCTGCTGTCCTGTTCACACTACAGAACAACAACATGAAAATCTGTTTCCTCCAGACGGACACATGACACTCTGCCTCCTGTCAATCAGCAGACACCCACAGTAGACGATAAGAGTTTCCTCCAGGAAATAAACACGTTATCTAATAGACTTCACTGTATTTATACAGTGTCTTTTCTAGCCTAGACAGCAGTTCCAGCCAGTTTGAAAAGTTCTCCGATAGGCTAAATGTAGAACTATTTTTGATTTTGAACAAGTTAGTTCCAGCTACGAGATGAGAGCAGTCACTGCTTTCCTTAGATAAAGTGAATTATTACTGTGTTCCTGTTCAATCAATTTTGAAACTTCAATGTTTCAGCAATTGAAGTTGTTGTACCACATAAAGAAAGCAGCAGACAAATCAAACCATAGTGGACACAAAAAGCACATGCAATCTTGTTAAGTGCTGACAAGCCTAGCTTAAAAGCCTTTCTCAACTGTCCAAATGTACCACCACCACACCAATACACATATATGTCAGCTTTAGTTACTAGTTATTTCACAAATTCAGAGAAGTCCTCTCTGTGGCTCTGGGTGAAGGCCAGCTCCCTGTTACCTACATTTTACAAACTAAATAGTCAATCAGAAATCATTTCAAATTTTGATACTTTAGTTACAGGTTCCTGATCTGTTTACTAAAGTCAGTGCAGGACTTAATCTTGTAATATAAAATCGTTGCAGGGCAGCCTAATAGTTTTACTTCAGTGAAGGATCCGAACATTTCCTTTACCACTGGATGAACAGATGGATGGATGGATGGATGGATGGATGGATGGATGGATGGATGGACGGATGGATGGATGGATGGATGGACGGACGGATGATGGACGGATGGATGGATGGACGGAAGGACGGATGGACGGATGGATGGACGGATGGATGGATGGATGAACGGACGGACGGACGGACGGACGGACGGACGGACGGACGGACGGACGGACGGACGGACGGATGGATGGATGGACGGATGGATGGATGGATGGATGGACGGACGGATGATGGACGGATGGATGGATGGACGGATGGACGGATGGACAGACGGACGGACGGATGGATGGACGGATGGACGGACGGACGGACGGATGGATGGATGGATGGGTGGATTTGGTTGCTGGATATTCTTTACTGCAGAAGGATGGTTTAAACTGACCACAGGGAAATATAAAGACTCCACTGCAGCCAGGCATCCTGCCATTGTCATGTCAACCAAAAACATTCCTGTAAACTGGAAGAAATGTGTTTCAGTTGCCATGTGTACAGCTGAAGTCAGAACAGGAACTGGACGTGAGGGAGAGAATTAAACTTCAAGTATGTAATTTGTCTTTAAAGAAAAGCCCCTTTTATTTCCAGTAAATTAAATCATTATAATTATCACTAGTGGTTGTAGGGTTGCAGTAGTATTAATGACAAACCCTCAACCACTCCATGACTCCCCACTGTCACCAACAGCTTGTTCTTGTGGAAATTGTTGAATTGTTGGCTTTCTCTCTACAACATTGTAATGTATTAACCCTACTAAGTGCCGTGACATGATGTCTGTCATGAATATAATTGAATTAAATTTAACTGTAATCTTATAACTTTGCATGTAGCTTCGTACCAGCAATGATAGCAACACTAGATAACGTTAGTTACATTACTTGCTGTTCATACCAAACCAGAAATATAAGTTAGCGAGCAAAGTGAGAGTGTTTGTAATGTTATGATATGCTTGATAACATTACCTTCCTTGTTAGCTTAGCTACAAATCCATGATCCTCTCTTTGGTAACAGTACTTTTGTAAAAACATACAACAAAGTTTTACTCCATTGTGTTTTGGATGCTGTTTTTTTGTGCTTGCATGTTGTTCGTTTGATGGCATCTTAAATCAAAATGTAAGTTCAGCTTCAGCTATGAGAAAGAGACCTCAACTCCCCCACGGTATAAGGCCAGTTTTTAGTCTCATTACCTTGCTTACATGAATTTGGGGGGTGGAGCTCCTTAAGGAGCACTGAAGTGAGGTGTATATTTGTTTGGCTCTTCAGTTCAAATGCCAATCTTTTACCAGAATCGCTGATTGCATGTTTAATTACTGATCATTACAAAGTTGAAAGTATCAATATAGCAATGTAAAAATACTTTGTTACAAGTCGAAGTGTATCTGCTCTGTGATTGTCGGCCCCATCAACAGTTCATGTCTTATATGTCTATGCTGTCCTTTTCTCTCTCTGCTCTCCTCTCTCCCCAATCGGCCGAGGCAGATGGCCGCCCACCTCTGATCCTGGTGTTTTTCCCTCCTAGCTTTTGTGGCAATTGTTGAATTGTTGGGTTTCTCTGTATAATATTGTAAAGTTCTGCTGTAAGGACTTTAATGTGTTAAATGCCATGAAATAACCTTTGTTGTGATTTGGCGCTATATAAATAACATTTTATTAAAACGTAATTGAAGTCCTGCATTTATGATCATTCTTAGATAAAAGTAGAGAAGTATACGGTATGTTATTGTTAATACTGATAGATTTATTGATATTTTATATTATTGTACATATAACACATCATTAGATTATTATTACTCTTTCATTCATATGGAAGCAAGATTTGATTGTTGTAATTGGTGGAGGTGGAAACTTTTTTGAGGGACTGAAAGTAATAATAATTTTCATAATGGATCAATCAGCTGATTATGTTTTTAATAAATGAGTGATTGGATGACGTATAAAAGTTAAAAAAAAAATACATGTTTAATTTTTAAATAATTCATTCAATTATCAAAATGAAAAGTGGTAAATTGTCACACACACACCAAAAAAAAGCCAGAAATTCTTACTTATCTTTATATGCTTGGTTTGCAAAAATCTTAATTTGTAAAGTAAACAGTAACTAAAGCTGCCTGATTATCTTAGTGAAGTGAAAAGTGGCATAACAAGAAAAGTAGCTCGAATGTACAGTACATGCTGGGCAGCACCAGCATGTTATCTGAAGGTTCAGCTCAAAGTGAATGGCAACCTGTCATATTGTTTGTCTTTGAGTCTGTACTGTGTGGGTGAATGGGAGGTTTTTCTTCTTGTCTTTTATTGTTGACACCTACACATTTCTCGCTCTTAGAGAATATTTTCTTCATTTGTAGTCATGCAATGAGAAATGTCACACACACAGTGTGAGAGCTGGAGGGAGATGTCCCGCCCAGAGGTCATCGGCTGTATAGTGGATGTTCGACTGTGTTTGATGTGTTTGAGGCAGCTTCAGTAAAAGATAACCATCACAACCCCCAATGCAATGTCACACTAAGAGCACACACATTTGCAGTCAGATTGTATGTACGAAAATAGAGACAGACAGGTGTGTGTAGGAGGAGTGAGAGCCTCTTTAGTGCTGCACTTCAGACTGAGGGCTTCCTGTGTGTGTGTGTGTGTGTGTGTGTGTGTGTGTGTGTGTGTGTGTGTGTGTGTGTGTGTGTGTGTGTGTGTGTGTGTGTGTGTGTGTGTGTGTGTGTGTGTGTGTGTGTGTGTGTGTGTCTTACCTCAGTGATGTACTTTTGTATTTCTGCCTGTAAACAAACAAAGAAACAGAACAGTTATTGACATGCTGTGCTCACAAAGTCCTCATAATAAATTAATTAAGTCACAAAATGGTCGAGCTCACTATACACACACTGGTCCAAACATAGACCTTATAAAATGAAGTTTCCAGGTCGGAAAAGTGAAGCCAATGCGGAAGTGCCTTAAAGTGCAATACCACTGAGGGCCACTAGGTGTTTGCTCCAAACAAATTCTCACTTCATCGATTCCCATTCAAAAAGCGTCAACGTCTTTCATTAAATATTAGGTCAATACATTTTTCCCACAAGTCAATATGGTGTCATTTGATAAATTCTCTCCTTCTGATCAGTGTTGTGGTGACCTATTTTGAAAAATAATTCCAATTCAGAGCTACGTTTGGAGGAATGTCTGGTTGGATTGAAGGGCCTGAGATGCTGCCAGGTTTCCTGTACAGGTGGACCCGGTCAGATTGACTCAGCTCCTCTCCAGTTCAACTGAATGTGGTTACTTCTGGCTTGAAAAAAACAAGATCGTGACGGAAAGAAAACTGCAATCCTTTTCTTGATGCAGTCTTTATTCCATCATCAATAAAACGTTTCATACCAAAATCAAGGTTAAAATTAAATTACAAATAACATTTGAAAAGGATTTTTTTAATAATGGTTAAAAAATGGGCCGATTAACAAAATAGCGTCTTAATGTAACGTCTTATTCAACAACCAGAATGATGAAGTGTAGCTCCTGATCAGTCAAACATTTTCCTCCACTGCCTTAAACAGCTTTTGTTCAGAAGAGGATTTATTGGTTTGACCTGTTGCACTGCCATTGATGGAAGCATCTTGTATTCAGTATCATTCAGTCATCATTCAGTTTGGAATACTGACTGGATTTACTGAGAAGACGGAGTTAGTCAGATTCATTACAGGTACACAAGCTCCTTTTTAAAGAAGTAAATAGCGTCTTTTCCACAAACGTCCATGACAGATGAAAATGACACATGTAACCATGATAACCGCACACAACAAAGACGGAGACAAAAGGAATAGAAATTTAAAATACAACTAAAACGATGCTAAAATGTTTAGCAAAACCAAAGCTCACACACAACACAAAAATCCAAAACAATTGACCTACATTGGTGTTCAAGTTGTTGTGCTTTGTTTTATCAGAATTTGTTTCAGCACGATAACATTCTCAAAGTTTCAGTCATTTCAGTAGATTTATGTTTTGTTCCACTCTGAGTCAGACAGGGACTCAATGTGGTGGAGGTTGTCAAACCAGGAGATGAGCCTGTGTGGGAGTGGAGGTGAAAGAGATAGGTGACTGTGGTGTATAAACCACAGGAAGCTTTATATTGAAGTTTGGCTGCTTATCAACACGGTCTGAAGTTGCAGCAGCAGCGGCTCATGGAGGTAATTTGGGTAGTTTAAACCTTTTACTGCCTGCAGCAGTTGTTGCAGCTGTTTGCATTAAAAATGGTGCTCCCTCTCTGAGTCATAACCCGAACAAATATGAACACATAGACATGATACTCCCTTTTAGATACTGTGTTGCTTTTACATCCTGAGGTTACTATTATTTCCAGTATTGATTGCACTTCAGAACCTGCCTTCTTTATTATCAAAGCATAGTGTAAAATGTCTGTAAATCCATAGGTATATTATATATGTGTATACAGTATGTGCATACCATAGACTGTATATAAAAGTGGATGTAGCTTCCGAGTCTGAAAAATGAGGCTGATGCAGAAGTGCCGAGTGCCGCTAGAGGTCGGCTCCAAAAAGCATCCTGCTCGATAGACTCCTATTTTTCCCAGACTTATCTCGGTTTTGCAAGCTAAAGTCCCTTCTTCTTATTAGTTTTCTGGAGGTCCATCTGAAAATAATCCCATCATCAATTTGAAAATAATTCCCAAAAAGCAGTTTTTGGGGGGCGTTTCTGTTTGATTGACATGCCTATCGTGCAATCAGGTTACAGCTATCGGTGAGCGGGACGTAGTATCGCCGGGTTTCCAATGAGATTAGTCAGATCCACCACTCTCTCCCCCCTAGCTCATTTAAATATGGTCACTTCCGGCTCCAAACAACTCGGGACTTGCAAGATGGCGCCGGCCAAAATCCAAACTCGAGGCCGTTCACAAACCAATGGGTGACATCACTGTTGGTTGCTGCTTTGTACATACACCAAAGGCCCAAAATATGGGAACTGTAGTTTTAGATCTTGATCTTGACCTTTATTATCACGAGAAAAGGACAAGGAATACTAATATGATTTACAGTTTGTTATGGTCTCAACTCAGTGTCACAGTTTGAATGCATCTGTTTTATGGGCCCCAACAAAGCAGATATTTATGCCCTGCACCAACCAGGGTTGAATATTCACCGTATCCACCTTCTATTCGTTGAATACGTTTACAGTGTCACACTCCATTTCTGACTCATTTTTTACATTTATTCCTCTGGGCATGATGGCTGACATTGAGCTCGACATTAGAATTCACTGAATGATTATTTCTGCCTTTTGCTGAAGGTAATGTTGATGTTTGCCTGGCACCAATAACAATTTGAAAGCTTGTGAATAGGTGTGTGGACAACATTTCGTTTTCCCAAGAAACACTGAAGCCCGATGAAAATCTTTTTGAAATCTTTGTCATCTGGGAAAGCTGTATCTTTCTGCAACTGGAAATGATGTTTCCTAATTGTATGACTACACGAATCTGTTTCACATCATGTTTCACAGTCCTGCTGGGTTTTGTCGATGTGTGTGGTGTGATTAAGAAACCAGAGAGAGTGGTGTCGGAAGAGAGATGATTGCCAGCGGCTCAAACCTCCTGCTGTGTTACGATAAAGATGAAGGACAAACAAAGGGTATGTCTAAATACGACTTTGTGATAACAAATTATATGCTTGGTGAAATATAAACTGCAGATTCATAAAGGCAAGAGAAGCTGACTTCACTGCTTTGATCCTGGACTGGCAGCATAAATCCAGTAAATTGTTTTGTAGCTTTGTTGTGGATGACGATAGTTGTGGTGTCAGTGGGAAGAAAAAAGAGGATGTACTCCTCCACTTTCCCACAGAATTTTATGGCTCTGGAGTCATTTAAGCTTTGCATTGTGGTTGTTTTGAATTTCTTTGTAGTCATAAAGAGAGTTTTCCTAGTCAGTTCATGTGACTTTGTGGCTGGTTTGAGGATCTTTAATCTCACTTTTCAACAACAAATGTTCACACAATTACTGGCCTTAGGGGTTCCCTGGTCCTGTGACTGGCAGGCCCAATAAGAAATTGTTCTGCGCTTGCAAGTATGTAAAAAATAACGATAAGTAATTGGTTGTTCTCCAAATCACTTGGCTACATCCACTCCCCGACTCCCCACACAATCAGCACAGGAACCTGAATTTCCCCCTGTGTGAATATGTGAAGTTTGAACATGATGATTAACTGATTTATTTGAAACATTTGCTACAGAAAGTTACATGTTTGATTCCCCTGCTATAAAACATGGTTAAATACAATGGATTTTCAAATGGCTTTAATCTGCTATTTGGTGTTAATAGTACTTTTTCATGCAGCATTACTCTTCCCAGTCAGGTCAGAGATGTCATGAGCAATGGGTTAATACAAACAAGTAATAAATTGGTGTAGTAACAAGGCTTAATGGTCATTTCCATATTTCATCACCCTAATTAAATGTGCAAATCTAGTTTGCAGCAAAAAGAAGGGTTACCACTTCATTATTTTTCTCTGTGTACAGTTTAATTAGGTCAGAAGAAGAGGGATAAAAATGCTTCATTTTGCAACTATTATGAGAAAGTAAAGTCAGTGTAGTCAATTTGCAGACTTTGATACATGCATCACTGGACCAGTGAAAAAAGTGCTGCTGGGATGTTAATTTGTGTGGCAGATATAAACCCCATAAATGGATGACGATAATGTGAATGCTCCATTTGGTCTGAAATTAGCCAATCACAGCACTGGAATCGGACCCCGGCAGCTAATCATAGCTCTGACACGTCCCAGCCTTGAAATGTGACAGCAGGAACCTGTTATTTCATGGTCGAATGGTAATTGTATGCTGGCCTGCGTGGGAGGATCAGCACTGAATTACAAAGCGGCATACGGCAGGGCGAGCAGCAGCAGGTTGCGGCATTGTTTTTCTGGTCAAAAAAAGCAAAAGCAAAAAGCACGCTGCAGCACCAACAGTGGCCGGTGAGAACAGAGATAGTTTCTGGAGAATTACTCACCACTCTGTCTTGACTTTTCTAGGCTGACACGTTGAGTGAGATAATGTGGTTGTTTTTTTTCCTCCTGATGTGACTTTGCTCTTTCTACTTTTTTGTCCTTGTGCTGATATATTGTAATTTCACCTCCACATTTCCCTCCTTGCATTAATTATGCTGAACATGTATTTTGTTCCTCTCTGCACGGCTCTGTTTGTGAAGCATCACCGCCGGGTGTTTTGTGCTGGTTTAAGGTTGACTCCATCTAAACCGCCTACATCGAGACCAAAAGACCTGACCTGATGAGAAAGATGAACCTCTATCAAAATGAAGCAGTTTAATTATACACCAACCCCTGCGGTGAACACACACAAACACACACAATGTTTGCTCTGCAAAAAAGTTCAGGTGTTTTAGATGCTCTGATTCTTGTCCATCACACAGTATTCTGCAGCAGTGCAACGAGCCCAAACATACGAGTCATACAGAACTACCTGAACTTGACAGTCTGGTTTCTATACAGGAGCTCAATGTTCCAGTACTATTCATTCCAGTCCGGTGACTGGACATCATATAACTGCTTAACTCTTAATTAATGGTACTTTTACTTCTTCTCTTCTCTATTTACGTTTCAAAAAAACATCTGATGAACTCTCTGGCGCACATTTTCCATTTTTCTGTTTTATATTTCAACTAATTTTCCATCTCATAGTTTCATCACTTTCACCAAACTGTATCAATAAATAAAACAAGAAAGAAAAACAATTGGTACAATATGAAATAGATCAAATATATATATATGTAGAAATAAAGAAATAAAGGAAAAGCAGTCCTGTTCTCCATGTCTCTCCTCAGAGGAGAGTTTACTGCATCGAAACGCTCTGCTGTTACCACGGAAACTAGGGAGAATGACAAAAACAACCAAACATCTACACTTAATTGTTTTCCCTTCAAACAGCACAGAGCTCTGTTGATCTGCATCTGGGGTTTATATCTGTCGAGAAGAATTAATACAACCAATTGAGATAAAAATAAATATACAAGAGAGCACTCAGCAGTTCAAGCAACAATCACGCACAAGCACACGTTATGAAGCCGCTGATCTCAGGATGAAGAAGAGTTGAAGGGACCTTTATTGATTTGTCGGTAAGCTTTGTGATTTTTCACATGAATCGTAGCAGGTTGACTGCTGATTTGGTTTGTTCAAATTAACAATTAGCATTCAGAAAAGTCACTGTCACTACAACTTTTATGAGTACAGAGTTAAGTTTTTCTATTTGGGTTGAATTTGACAAGGTCATCGAGGACAGGAGGAATATTTATAAGTGGAACAGCAGCTTAGCCCAGCTCTGATGATTAAATGAATATATCTGATTGTACTGTCACAAAATGATCTTAACAGAAAGGTCCATTTTAAAATTTGACAAGGTAGTATTGTCTCAAATTGGATAAAGCCTCTGTGCACTTAGTGGAAGTGACAACCAAAGCATTTGAATAGATCAACATATCTGCCGTCTTTGTTTCCTCATTTTACTAAAATGTTTCAGGCACACAATAATTATACTAATGGCTTCTTTCTGACAACAGTATAGTGGTACCAAGTGTGAAATGAACAGTATTTTTGTGGATGTGTACAACATACATTTGTATCTGTGTTCACTGCAACCTATGCTGGTGGTCCCTCTCCTTCCACTGCACAGCCAAGATGGCGACCATTGAGGGTGAAATCAGTCGAGTTTTTCACACTAATCTTTTGGCAGATATCAGGTCCTCAGTGCACTGCATCTAACCACACTTGTCAACGTGTATACATTTGTGCACTAAAAAAGGGAGTGTAAGTAGACCAATAAAGTGTAGGGAGGAGGTCAGGGTGGATGACTGGATTGACAAAACATTAAACTTGTCCATCCATCTACTGTCTATGACCTGCTTTATTTGATTCTCAACAGGGTCATGGGGATGACTTTAAAGATGCTGTAAAGCAAATTCCAAGATTTGCTTCTCAGTACATTATATACGTGTGAAATGAGTTGCTGAAAGCATCTGCAAAGTTTGAAAACTTTGTCACACTGAAATGTGGAGTTAGACCGTTGAACAGTTTCTCATCTGTCTTCAGCTCAGGTTTTTTTAGGCGGGGCTGAAAGCTAGCTTCAGTACGTCACCGAGCTACCCCACAGACGGTTTCTATAACCTTCTGCATGGCTCCTCCTCTCACACGGTGAAACACTATAAAAGCCTGCAGCTCATTTACATAAGAGGTCGTCCCGCTGGACTTCAGTTCTACTCCTGCTGTAGTCAGATAGTTATTGTACATCAGCTAGCTGCTACAGGACGTCTCCCTCCACCTGCAAGGGAATCTTTCCTGGAAGCAAGAACCTCCAAAGCAGCGCTGCATCGTTGTTTAAATGTCCTCCTGATGAAGAAAGGAAAAAGAGGAGGATTGATTTCATGAAGAGCTAAAGGAGACTTTAGGATTAACACCAACAGACGCCTCTTCAGGGACCATTTCACGACAGATAGTTTAAACTTGGACCGCAGACAGATGCAGTTCAAGGACACACCGCTCCTCCTGCAGCAGCGTGGAGCCGAACCGAGCATCGCCCTCCCAGCCGTTCATCCTCCGGTTGCACCGGCACCGTCCGCTACCATCAGTAGTCTCGTCCACCACCGCCAGCAGTTCACCACTCAGAGTAAGTTCTGTGTGCTTGTTATAATTATACTAGATAACTTTTCCACAGTAACTCTGCTATATTTAGTCCACGGTGAAAACCGCTAACGTGATTTTATTCGGTGTAGAATAACTTTATTTTGGTGAAATGGGAGCTAATGTGTTAATTAGCTTCTATTGAGCTCGTAGCAGAGTTCAGAGGAAAATGCTTCAATAACCACAGATTGTTTTATGCGTCTCAATAAAGCTCCGATAAGGAACTATAAAATATGTAACTCTGTGTTTTACATGTCGGGGTGATGGTAAACATGGACCAGAGGAGATCTAGTCCTCACATTAATGAGGGTTGTTGTTGTTGTACTCCGGTGTAACGTTACAATCACCGACCCTCTCAGTTAAATGTACCGGTACCGGTCCGGATAAACAAACCCGACTACATGTGCAAGAGGTCGCAGAGAGGAGGAGGAAGAGGAGGAGGTGGAGGAGGAGGAGGTGGAGGAGGTGGAGGGACATCAGTGGAAGAGAAAGACTTTCGGCTCGACCTGAGCAGGTTCAAAGTTTGAATTGATGTGATGTAATGAATTGATGTGATGTAATGAATTAACATGTGATGTAATGAATTGATGTGATGTAATGAATTGATGTGATGTAATGAATTGATGTGATGTAATGAATTGATGTGATGTAATGAATTAACATGTGATGTAATGAATTGATGTGATGTAATGAATTGATGTGATGTAATGAATTGATGTGATGTAATGAATTGATGTGATGTAATGAATTAACATGTGATGTAATGAATTGATGTGATGTAATGAATTGATGTGATGTAATGAATTGATGTGATGTAATGAATTGATGTGATATAATGCAGCGTTGTTCATGTTGCAGTCGTTACAGAACTAAATCAACTCCTCCTCTCTTATTATCTCCACGATTGTAATGCAGGTGGTTAGAAGTAGTTGGAGACTCACTGTCTGCTGTCTCTGGTGTCCAGTTTGACTCCTGTGTTACAGCTCAGGGGGACAAGCTGGATTTATATGCATCTGTATGTTTCACTCATTGGACAAATAAATTCTGATTCTATTGTTTTCATAAAGCAGGCTGCTCCGTCCACCAGAGAGACAGAGGACCAGTGGGACATCATGCATAAAGTCACCGAGAGGTTGGATGTCAGACGGACCGCTTAGTGTGGAAAAGAACTGCAGCCACAGGACTGTCATACACAACACCTTCCAGGGAGGGGGCGGAGCTTCAGCTCTTCAGGACACGCCCCCCCAGTCTCAGAGCAGAGAAGACTGATGATTTTCTCACTATTTCAAACCCTAATTTAACAAACTTGTCTGTGTTTTTATTCATTCAAATTTGGATGGGTAGTTAACAACCCATACTTCTGTGGTGTGATGAACTCAAAACTAATTTTCATTGCTACTTTACAGCATCTTTAAGCAAAGTCAGTGTACACCCTGAACAGGTCACCAGTACATTGAGCTGGTTCATTTGACCACATTTGTATTATTGTAAAAAAAAAAAAAAAAAAAAAAGGACTTCTATTTTATCTTTCCATAAACCTAACCAAATAGTTTTCTCACACGCTAGCCATGACCATGTTGAAATGCTGATGTTACGCAGGTATTATTCACTGTGTTCAGCGTCTACATTTTTAGCATGTTAGTTTCTTAACACGAGATGAAAGCAGAGCTCAGGCTGATGGTAATTTTGATGATAGTTCAAAAGGAAAATATATTCACCAAACTTATTACAAAAAAAACCTAAACACGAATCCAGCAAACAGCTGGACTAATATGCCAAGAATTAACTTCAGAGTAGCACTAAAAGAAAAATCCGAGAGCCAGTAAAGTCAGAAGGATTCCTCCTGTGCGAAACATGAACACTTTTTCAAATGTTCCAGATATTTCATTGCTGTTGACATGCACCAATCAACAGATCGAATCGTGTTATTTTTCTCCTCAACTCTGCCTCACAGGCTGGCTGGCTGGCGACAGGCTCATATGGAGCTCCGGCCACAGAGAGCTTCTGCTTACACACAAGCAACGTTGGAGCTTCTGTTTACACACAACCAATGCTGCTGTCAAGCTTTAATTATAGAAGACTGCTACGTTGACTCACTAACTGAATCAGGAAATAAAGCACACTTCTTCCAACAGCTCAGCTGGCCTACGTGTTGTAAGGGTCTCTTTTCTAATTGAACAGAAAGATCCTGAAGAAAACCACACAAACCTTGGACTGACTTCACTCCCCATGACGGACTCCCCCGAATCTCGGAGTCTAGTCTTGTCAGGTTAGTAGACGAACTTCTGTGGAGAATCTTTTATTTTACACCTCCAGTGTTTTTCTCATTGAGTCACTGCTGACAGAGAACGTGCTCACTTGCCAATGTTTATTCCAGGATTTGGCAAAAACTGAACACTTGTCTTCGCGTCAGCTTTTTTAACCAACACACCAACATCTGCTGGTAAATTTCTGCAATCCTCTGCTCTGTTGCCAAATAGTTACAAACACAAGACACTGTAAAGCAAGTGGGGTCTGTTAAACAGAACGAGTTGCCAAGGGGCCATTAGTGTTAGTGTTTATTGGAAATGTTACCATGGACGTTTCACTTTACTGCTGACGAGAGAAACTTTCAGTAAAGCAAACACTGCAGATGAGAAATTATAACACTAATATGCCTTAAAGAATATTGAGTTATGTTAAATATATACATGGAAGGTACAGTGCAAAGTAGCCATCAAAAAAACACATTGGATTAAAAAGTAGACTTCTATCTGAAATGTAAAGACAGATGAAACACTCAAATACAAAATCAAACAGTCCTTGAAGTGCGTGTAATGAGTTTCTTTCCACCACAGGTCAGAGCATAAAACTTCTGTTTTTATTCATCTGACATTCAGGTTCTGAACAAACATACAGCGTCTTCACAGACTGCTGGCTTTAATGACGAAGATGAAGATGAGAATGAGGAGCCCCACGTCATTGGAGGCTTCACATTTCCAGAACTGTTCTAGACATGTTTTTTCATCATCAAGTAATAACATGTCAGATGGTGAACTACACCATATAGTCAAAAGTATATGTGTACACCTAAACAGTCCAGTCTATTTGCTAAGCCTTTAAAATGCATAAAAATGATTTACATCCACATTCGTGTTTTCAGTTGTTTTTTGTGAAGAGAAAAACGTGGAAGAGAACGTGATGAACAGACAGTCCAGCTGACTGCATCATTAAGTACACGATACCATTAGCTTCATCAACATTTAAAATTAAACCACTCAGCCGGTTATCCTGCAGAGTTTCAGCCTATTCAGTGTCCTCATGCTCTCTGTGGTCACAATTAATGTTTTAACACAGCCAAATTCATTACAGAGTTGTTTCTTGTTACATTTGTCCTCTTTTTGCTGTCAGAAAACTGAACAAGTATGAAATGGGGATTTATTTGATGAAAAAGAAGGAAAAAGGTCATCTTAATCTGGACAAATGAAACTGAGAGAAAAAAGATGCGTTTACAAATTTAACCAACGTAATCTTTCCATCAGCTGGCAGCAGAAATTGCCACAAGACCATCAGAGAGATCAACATCGATGTTGGAGGATGTCTGCCTCACAGTCAGCTTTGTGCAGGAGGGCATTGTTGTGTTGGAAAAGACAAACATAAATTCTTGCCAAAAAGCTGCAGGCGGAGTATTGCAGCATTAAAAGAGTACTGCACTGATTTAACCTTTCTCAACTCATGAGGGACACAAATCGATGCAGCAAACACAGACATATCGTCTTTTTACTCAACGTGTTATTTTTCCTCGGGGACAAAACCAGGCAATGAGTCAGAAGTACACCAATCAAAGTACAACGACAGGGGTGTCAAAAAGCAGTACTTTTATCCATAGAGTGGAGCTCCTATCAGAAATATCCCAAAATAAAAAGTTGAGTCATTACTGCAGCGTGTGAAGGTTGAATGTGTGAGCTGCAGTGGTCAGTTTTAGATCCACGGAAGAAACAAATGAAATAAACGGTGACGGTTGTTCTCTTTTTTTAAGAGCTGCAGATTGCAGCTCACGTTTGTGCGTTTGTTTTTTAGCTTTAAGGATTAGTGTCAAGACGATTCTTAAATACTGTCTGTGTGCATTTAAGAAGAAGCCAAACACATCTGATCACAATCAGTTTGCTGCTTCTGCACTCGAATACATTCTGCAAAGACAATCCTCTAAGACCGTGGTTCCCAACCCGGGGTCCTGGTTCCATCCAAGGGTCACGAGATTAATCTAAGGAGTCACAACAACTAAAGGAAATCCAACTTTACATTTCTTTTGATGTTGTGGCTGATTGGTGAATGTAGTCACTGTTAGACTCATCTGGTCAGTTTCACTGTTACACAGTCCAGTTTTTGTGTCATGGGCTTGATGTGGAACAAGATCAATACTTCAAACTGAATTAGAAATTTTATAGAGCCCTCCAAAAGAATGAAAACAGTACATTGAATTGTCACTGGCCTGTTAACGTACCTTCACATATAATTCAAAGATATGTTTGTCAACTATTTACATAGAAATAGTCTTGAATTAAAAACTATTCAGTCTCTATTTTAGTCACATCTTTGGAGGTTGATACCTGCTCATGGAGCATTGGGGGAATACCTCGCCCCATTCTCGCTGTATTAGACTTCCTGCGACTTCTTTCTGTTCCCCAAAATGAAGTTCAAGCTGAAGGATAGCTGGTTTTGACACTGTAGAGGAGATCCAGCGCGCATCTCAGGCGGTACTTGACATGCTTACGGAGCAAGACTTCCTGGGAGCGTCAAGTACGATTTTGGTTGTGGTACGTGCAGTCTCAGAACTTTTTGTGTTTACTGTCTATTGATCAGGATATCTGCATGAAATGTCATGCTTTTTACGACCTCAACAAGTCATATTGGGTCGAACAGATACGCATTAGGACTGAGCGACATGTTAAAGTATTGACAATAATAACATGTAATATACAGTATATAATATGCATAATATAGTAATAATATATATATATATATGCTATATGTTATATATCATCTATTCATTATCAGTTGTTTATTTCTCATTTGTCCATTAAACCACTTCATGGCATGTATTGGGTCTCTTTGACTTTATAACAATCTACAAAAATGACCAAAATTCAACTTTAAAAAAATTAAAAATATATATATATTTTTATAGTATATTTATCAGGGAAATTATTAATGTAACCATGTAAAAATTGCCCTTGTGATAACATTTCCTATACATTTCATGAAACAAGAACAACTTAAATGCCTAAAGCAAAAACTAAATGACGTTTTCTTGTACAGTTTGCTTAAAAGTCCTTCATAAATTTGACAGAAATGTGCAGAAAATAAAGGAAGAACATTAAATCAACATGGTTTGACATGATCTCATGAAATTTAAAACCTTTCATGATTAAAAATTAGACTTTCCAAGGACATCCCTCTGCCTTAAAGTGTCATACTGGTCGAATTAAAAAACCTTTTAAGGATCCGCAGAGACGTGCAGTGAAGATGTAATGAGGCTGTATTTCACATGTAAACAGACTGAAACATGTAGGACAAATGAAACAGTTTGTTTCTGCGCCCTGCCATCATCTCTCTCTTTTCTGATCTGTCTATCTTTGCAGAGTTTGCTGCATGTAACGCTTTGTGGTTACCATGGCAACAAGGGTGGACAAAAAAGGCTTGCTGGGTTTTTTTTTGGTTTTTTTAAACATTCGTAGCTTCAAATTCAGACAGATGTGGCGATGCTCTCCCTGCTGCGACGTCAGAGACAGACAGACGGACCAGAAGCTGCGCTCATATCCAAAACATATACACAGTATCTCTCTCTCTTTTATGTGCCATGATGTCGCACGCCCACCACTCTACACTTATGTTCTGTCATTTGTCGTCCCTTCATCCTATGGTCCGTGCCAACATCACCACGGCAACCAGGCGACCACACTGATGCCGTCCCCGACGCTGTCAGTCAAACACCTGCTTAATGATCTCATAACATGATCACCATTTATCAATAGTGCTGTTACATCATCACCATTAACATTACATCATCGGCCAGCTGACTGTGATCTGTGTTTACTCACATTCCTCTGAGCCGGATCAGGACCTGGCTGTTGTGGTTCTGCTCCAGTGCGTCCACAAAGTCATGCACCTCCTCTCCTTGCTGCTGCTCCTGCTCAAAGTGCTGCTCCTGTTCAGTCTGCTGCTGCAACTCTGCCTGCTGTTCCTCAGTCTGTGGCATCTCCTCACCCTGCACCTCCTCTTCCTCCTGCTGCCTCTGGTGCACCTCTTCCTCAGGCTGCAGCAGCTCCTCCTGCTGCATCACCTCACTTTGCTCCTCTTCTTGTTGCATCTCCTCAGTCTCCACCACCTCCTTCTCCTCCTGCTCTTCTTTCTGTACCTGCAACTCTTCCTGCTGCTCTTGCTCCCCTTCTTTATTTAGTACCTCCTCAAACAGGGTGTCTTCTTGTCGCTGCTCCTCCTCCTCCTGTTGCATCTCCCATTGCTGCACTACGACCTCCGGCTCTCCCTCCTGCTGCTGCACCTCCTCTTCTTTCTCCTCCAGCTCACCCTCCTGTTGCTGCACGTCCGACTCCTCGGCTTCCAGCACCTCCTCGTTCATCTTGTTCAGGGTTCGTAGAAGTGCTCACAGAGCAGAGCTGGGTCTCTGTGAAGCGTCCGGACGTCTCTCAGCCTGATGGAATCCTGAAAACATTGACACTGATCACCACCGAGAGCGCTTGAGTTTGGTGAAACTTCATCCAACTTCCTGTGATGTCACCAGACAACCACGGCCAATCCCAGTAGATGATCTCTGATTTGATCCGTGAGGGAAGTGGAGGGGTTAAAGGTCACACAAAATGAATAGTTCAAGCGCAGGAGCAGCAAAAAGAACAAAAAATAGAGCTGACAACTTCATTCAGCAGCTCACGGTTGATCTCTGCGCTCCGGCACTGCGGTGGCAAAACGACTCCACTGAATGTCCTAGAGCATCGGCATAGCAACACAAGGAGGAAGTCGCCCAGCGATAAAGATGGGATGGAGAGAGAGAGAGAGAGAGCGAGAGAGAGAGAGAGAGAGAGGAGTGTTGGAGGAGGACAAAAGAGAAGCAGGGAACATTGCAGTGCGTTTCCGTGGTAACTCAACAACGGTTGCCAAGAGTGATGGAATCCTGCAGCCGACAGACCTCCCTCTTCCTCCTCCTCCTCTTCCTCCTCCTCCTCCTCCTCCTCCTCCTCCTTCACCTCCACCCAAATTCAAACACTCATAACTTTACGTTGCTTTCAGATGCAAACAGTAAAACACATCTATCCTCCCCTTGATCACTGCTGCGTCTGAGACAGAGAGTGTGTGCACAGTGCTGAGGTGTGTGTGTTGGCTTACATGTCTGTCTGTGTGTGTGTGTGTGTGTGTGTGTGTGTGTGTGTGTGTGTGTGTGTGTGTGTGCGTGTGTGTGTGTGTGTGTGGTTTTTAGACGATGATGATGTAATGTTCCTGAAAATGAGAGTCACAAATCCTCTCCAGTCAAGTGGCACAATCACAGTCAGTGTAAAGAGCTGCTGGCGCCCCACAGAGGCAGCACTGATCATTACAGCCACACCACAGAAGTATCAGCTGGATTTTAAGGTTACCACAATGAACTCCACCCATAGCAGGTCAATATTAAGATCACATGAATAAACTGAAATATTAAACAAAATTCAAACTACTCTTGCAGCTTAAAGTGGTGTTATTTTAGCAAAAGGGGAAAATGATCTTTGTGATAGAGTGAAGTAACGGTGGATTCCTCTTGTCCTCTTCATCTGCTCTGTTCAATCTATTTAAAATTTGGTAATTGCCACCTTTCGAGATGTCACATCCATGCACATAAAAGTGGACGTAGCTTCTGGGTCTGAAAAATGAGGTCAGTGCGAAAGTGCCATAAACTGCAATAACTGCAAAAGGTTGGCTCCATGAAGCCTCTGGCTTCACAGTACCCCATTAAATATTTTTCAATACAAAGTCAATAATCTTTTTTACACAAGTCATTTTAGTGTCATTCTCTGAAGTCACTCCTTCTAGTTTTCTGGTGGTCCCTCTGAAAATAATCCCATCATCAATTAGATATTAGGCCTCAAAAAGATGTATTTTTTAGGGTGTGTATGCCCTCGGGTCAATCAGATCGATCCAGATCCACCGCTCGCCCCTTCTCCTTGCTTAAGCTTCTGTTTAGTGCTGTGCTTTGCTTCCTTCCTTCTGTCACCCAGCTGGCCTGGCTTCAGTGAAAGTGGGAGTGAACTAATCATATGTTCTATCATTATTCATATTGTAGTCATAAATTATTTTGCTCTCATTTATCTCTGACAAGGCAACGGGGGAGACTTTCTCTCTGGCTCAGAGTATTTTATGATCATGGTGGTGTGATTTAATCTGGGTCAGTCAACACGTGTGTAGCATGAGGAAATCAAAAGCCAGAGGTCCAGCTCGTATAGTTGGTTGTTTTTAGTGACAGTGTACAATATCAACAAGAGCTGTTCTGTATAAGCTTCAGAATGGTGGTAAGGGAAAGCTTTCCATGTAAAGCTGATCAACATAATATCAGTAAAAGGTTTGGACAACCGTACGTGCTGTTTAGTGGGTTAGTTTGAGTCTTCAGTGTCGATGTAATTAATGGGGAATTAAGAGATATGGGAGTACATTTTTCGCCCCCTCCCCGGTAGTAAGTACAGCAGTAATTTGACCGATAGATTTGCAGTTGCCCTGAATACTAAACCACATCCTGCATACACTGTATACATGTAATACATGCTTCTTAGTGTGAAGGCAGCTGCTGTTGTTTTTCGCTGAGGCTATTTTGCAACTCTGCACAAATAGATTTAATTATGTATCTAACTAAACTTGATAAAGTGCTTTTCATCTAATCTTTTAATCCAGGCTGAGGCAGACGTGAGTAATTTACCATTCGCTCTCCAATTGTCAGGGTTCCTGTCTGCTCCTACTGTTTGCTCCTCTGTTTTGTCCCCAATCACCTCTCCTCATGTTTTCTGTCATTCCCATCTGTTTGTTATTGTTTTCCCATGTGTTCTGTGTCCTCCTCTCCCCGCCTCCTGACACCTCCCATGGCCACACCCCTCACCGGTCTCAGCAGCTGCTACCACTCTCCCCAAATCACCACCTGCAGGTGGCTCATTTCCTTGATCACCTCCCCGGACTATATGTACCCTGCCCCTGCAGTCATCTAGTGTCAGTCCATACTGCTAGATACTGCCAGTCATTGCCAGTCACTGCCAGTCCCCCGTCCATTGGTTCCTGCTCCGGCTCCCGCTCCAGAACCGGTACCCTGTTTCTGCTTCCAGTCTGTGTGATCAGTCTGTGCTCCCAATCTTGGCTGATTGCTGAAGCTAAGCAGAGTCAGGCCTGGTTAGTACTCAGATGGGAGACCACTTGGGAGTACCAGGTGCTGCAGAGCCGCCAGTCAGAGCTGCCCGGTCACTCCATTACCAGAGTCTGTTGCCGCTTGCTGTGGAAGACCTCGGGATTCCCCCACATCCCATCCTCAGTCATGTTCATGTGTTTTAAAGTGGATCTCTTAGAGGAAAAATTTCTCCGATCAGTCAATCGCTCTACAGGAAACATGTTATCACCAACATACAGGCCTGATATGACGATTCAAAGATATTAAAGTCATCAGGAGAGCAACAACCTGTACGCTCATTCATGTGTTGTTCACCATGACAGCTCCAGTTAGGTTTTGGCATGTTTTTGTTTACATTTGGTCAAAATGCTGCCATTAAAAGTATGTAGAATTATTAAGTAGTACAACGTAATTCCTGATAGTATTTCATTCATGGATGTTCTGACACCGATGAGATACTTAAGAAAACTTAAAAATATGACAATTTTCAGGCAACATCTGAAGCATGTTTTGCACAACAGACTGTTACTGTGCAATTATGTTTTAGTTGGTTTTTTTTTTTTATCTATAACAATTAATTCTTGCTCTCATGTTCAAACTTTCCTTTCAATTTTAACCCACAGTACAACTTCTACAATTAAGCTTTGCAAGCTTGAAAAGCTACATATTGAGTCTGCACTGGTACATACTGCCTCAAGGAAATAGCCATTTGGCTCACAATCTAAGTCTGATACTGACAAAATTCAAATCTACACCACTAAACCAAATAAAAATATCATCAGTACAGCCTTAAAGAGTGTCAGAAACTCACTTGAATTCTTTGTGTCAAGGTTTTGCTTTAAGCAGTGCAGGTTGTGACTGACTGACGCTTGTTTTCACCTCGGGTCTGGGTACTCTGATTCAATTCCAGTCATTGCATCCTATTGGGCGTAGACGTCAGGTTCACTTTGAAACTACCAGCAGACTTCAACTGATCGGCATTGACCAAAATATGCAACAAAACTCCACCACGTGCAATTACATTTAGAAAAAAACACTTGACTTCAACGTCATCGCACAGTGACTTCGTTCTCTGACTGTTCTCATAATTGTTGTACGTTTTGATTTAAATACTCTCGTCGTGTCCAGGTCGTTTCTTTATGATATGACAATATATGATGATATAATAAATAGATGATTCGGTAGATTTTAGTAAATAAACTGTAAATTATGAGATTCAAGAAGTCGTCAGGCATTATTTTTTTGGAAGCTAACGAGACATGTTGTTTTTCCCCAACTTAATATTAGAATATCATGTTCATGTGACCTGCATTCATGTCGCCTCAAAGGTGCGCGATTCGCAATGTAAACTCACAGTACTCAACATTTAAAGCCTCTTAGTGAAGTCAGGGTCCATGAAATGGAAATATTCCAGTTGCCATTCCATAAACTTTTGTCTAGTAGGAGGTCAGAAATTTGTGACCTCCTAGTTAGGTATAACGTATAAGTATTGTTCTTACCAGGTCTTGTAGTTTTTCATGGCACAGTGATTGGCGGGTCCATGGACACGCCTACCGATGCTCCATCTGTCACTGATTGGATTCTGCAGCCAACTCACTGCTTTCATTGGCGGTAAAGTGTCACCTGATGGAGCGAGAGAGGATGGAAAAGTTTGTTTTAAAAATCACCGCTGCCCTTTAAACTGTTGGGGAGTTTGCCAGATTCTATGACTGATTTTAAAAAAATGTGCTAAAACGTGTAAAACAAAAAAATAACCACAAACAGATTCAAAACTTCTGAGTGGGGGGGCCATTTCAAATGTCTGTGCAAAGGGAACCGTTGTTCTATAGTCCGTAAAAACTGAAGTAGCACTCTGTGTTTGTGTTGTTGTAGTCCATGCTGACCAAACAAGAAGCTCTTGTGGTTAAAAAAAACAAACCCTCATGGCAACAGCGGGCGTCCTGATTGACTGTTAATTGGTTCTTCATAATCAACGCAAACACTGAAGGGACAATCAAAGATGGCTGCATGGGCAACTGGAGAGACTGTGTGTGTGTGTGTGTGTGTGTGTGTGTGTGTGTGTGTGTGTGTGTGTGTGTGTGTGTGTGTGTGTGTGTGTGTGTGTGTGTGTGTGTAATATATTCAGGTCTTTGTTTGTCAAAAGGCTTTTCAGGCATCAAGTAGAACAACATGAGCAGAGCAGAGTCATGTTAATTAATTTTAGACCCTAATGTGTCTGAGAGAAACTGAGACATTAGACTATCACATGACATAATAACATTTTATTCACCTGTTAAGTAAACAATAAAGATCCAGACATATAAAATTAATCCGTTTTGATAATAAGAATTTGTTTGATGTGTTTGTTTTCTATAATAAGGTAAAATCAAGGTTTTAATACTCAGTTTATTTTTTTCAATTTAACATTTCATTTATAATGGTTTTTTTCTGTTGTGTCTTCTCAACTCTGAAACTATTTCTTTTAATACTAGTTATATTTATTATTATTGTTCATTTCACAGGTCACCTTGTTTTAATTTGGTGGTTTGCCATTTTCACATTCTCCCAGTTCATAATTACCATCCTGTGTGTCTGTCAACCACTTGTAAAGCACTTTGAATTCAGTTAAAATGCTGTATGAATAGCGATTGAATGAGTTTGTTAAATCACAAAGTTATCCTCAGATTTAAGATGAGCTTAACACTTGATGAATGTTGCTGCATTAATGAAAATGAAGTCTCATGCAGCACACTTGATTGGGATTAGTAATCTTTAAAACATTTATTTGAATAGTTTATTGGAAAATAGTGGAAGTTTTTTCAATAACTTTCACAGAATATATTATTACCACAATAGGCAAAAAATTAGGCACCTTTTGACATTATGTTTTAGTACTTTTTTATGAAAATATTTTATTGATTTATAAAAAAAAAATGAAAAATCTATGGTTTTCATGCCGTCACTCAAAATCAATACCCAAACATATTAGCATAGTGGCCACGTAGGACACACCCTCATCATGCTGGATTTGAGAATTATAAAACAATTTTTATGTAACCTTTTAAAATTTGTAATAGTTAATAAGTGACCCATAGATTGCAAATTTTCTATTTTATATGATCCTCCTTCAATAGATGAATGTAAAAATAAATAAACTACCCACATGCTCAAACATCCACCTGTACCAACGAGGGAAAGACATTAATAATAATGTAGTCATTGTAATAAAACTGCTCAGCTGATGTGGACACATCTACAACAAAACTACCTGATGGCTAATAATTAAATGGACGAACAGAATGATGAAGTGGTGAAGGACGATCGTGATGGAGGATATTTAAAAGATGATAAAATCTAGTAAACATTATTGCTGTAATAGTTTTTATAATGAGATATGAGGCAGGTATAAGGGGGGAGAACATGACTTTCTGACCTGTCACTGTCTGAACTGCCGAATCCTCACGTGGCATCATCACTGCCATCTTCCTGTCCAGAACCGAACAGGAGGAGCCCATCATCAGCAGGAACCACAGCAGGAGGGAGACTCCAAATACATGGAGGACTCAGCATATATAGTTACCTGTTGGAGAGACATCTTCCTCTTGCTTTCATCCACATGCTGCTCAGAGCAACTCTCCGTCTCTTTCCATGTTGTTCTCTCTGTGTCTCTCTCACGGGAGTGAGGAGGTCTCCTTCCCCTTTAAGCATGAGGGTCACTGTGTTTGTGTGTGTGTATTTGTATTACTCATGTTGTGGGGACATATCTCTGTTGAAACAGTAAAAATAGAGACTTATGGGGGACAAGTCCCGTTTATGTAAATCATGAAATTGTGGTGGTTCAGGCAAGTATAGTTGGGTAAGTAAGTAGGATGCACTCAACTCGTAAACCAAACTTTTTGATTCACAACCAAAGTGGTCAGAATCACAATCAGATCTTTTTTTGACTCTATAGTTCTCTTTATTTTGAGTATTATTTATTTTGGCACTTTTCATGTAAATAACCAAGTGCAACTTTGTTCTCTTCATACATTTCTACCTTTTCTGGCTCTCAGCTGTAGATCCTAAAAAACACTTCACAAATTTAGAAGTATTTTTAAAACAGCTGTAGTTTTTAGCAAACATGATTCAAACAGGAGTAATTAAGGAATTTACTGGGGACTATTTCAAGCTGCTGACTAATACGCATTAATATCAGCTTTAGATAGACAGACAACACTTGTTAGTAAAATCACATCATTGTTGATTTGTTTAGACAAAGCAAACTTTGTCTTTTAGAAATTATTTGTACTTAAAGCAATTACAGCAGTCAGTTACAGCAAAGATTTTTCCTTCTGTCAGTGACATTTTTATTTATTTTATTTATGTTTAAAAGAAGCATTGTGGATTTTGTGGCTTCCCATCACTCCAAAACAGTGAGAGGTCAACATGATCTGATCACAGAGATGACTACAAGAATGACAGCATCAAAACATAAAGTAGGCGTCATCAATAACAACAGGCAAACAAGGAAATAATGCCCTTCAGAGTCACTAATCTCACTGTTTCCAAGTCTGCACTAACAGATACAACTAAAACCATGAGAGAAGATTTGCTGGAAATCTGGATGAAGAAATTAATCTTTACAGATCTGGTTCAAGAGTTAGTGGTGTGTATCACCAGACGGGTGTACTACGAAGCGAGATTAGTGGGTTAGTAAGGTATGTTGAGGCTAAAGTCAGGGTGGTCAATGTCACGAAGCTGGCTCTCTTTTAAGGTGGCTAGATCACCATGGTAACTTATGCTTCACATTGAACCGGGTCCGGAGCAGGTTATGTTGGACATATCGGATGAAAATGTAAGAAAGTACCTCCTACTGACCAATCAATTCTCTCTGAAAATTATCACCACTAATCGGAGAAGATCCAGTGGAGCTCAATACGCGGAGTGAGACAGCGAGACAGTGAGACAGTGAGCCAGTGAGTCAGTGAGACAGTTCACTGTGGAGTGAGACATTGAGACAGTCCTCTGCAGGAGGGGAGGGAGGGAGGGAGTGGAGTGTTCAGAGACCGACAAACCTCTGTGACTTTCTCCGGTGATTTTTATGAGGTGTAGATTCATTTCATTGTGTTTTTTACTGATATCATCCTGTTCACTTTATGGTAAAGTGATACTATAAGCCTCTCAACTTCGGCGACACATTCGCACAGTCAGCAATTTTTTGCACATCCTCCTTCCAATTAGCAGCTGCAGATGTGCTGCTTTTAGTGTAGATTGTGTGGTTATATATTTTTTTTAATTATAGTCTGCTCCTCATTTGTAAAATATGTGGCTCTGCGGTCGGCCCACTTGTCCATGTTTGTGATTGGATGCTGCAAACACCTCTTTTATGTGAATGCGTTCAGAGCCTACAAAGCAGAAAGCCTGAGTTAACAGAGAAAGCTGATAACCACCGTCGTAGTACTGATTATCTCTGACTGAGAGTTTCAGCTTTGTTGAGGAGCTCAGGCAAAGAAAGCCTGGGTATGTTGAACTTGCTTTGTAGTACAGCCCTCTGTTTGATAAATCATCAGATGAGACCCATTCTGCTCAAAAAAAAAGATTAACCTTAAAAAGTTGTTTCAACAAAATACTTCTTTCAATCCTTTGAATAACTTCAGAATCACAACCAAACAGTTTTGTTGCAGAACTAACCATACTAAACATGCTTCTTTGTCCCTTAGTGTTTGGACCCGTTCACCGTTGTTGTTTGGTAGTTCCTCAGTTGTTCCAGGAAGCCGGGGTTGGGTGAGGAGGCCGATCGAGCTGATTTGACCAATGAGAGGGCAGCGTCAAATGACTGGCCATCACATGACATCAGGTAGCCAATGACCACAGCCGGTGCACGTGACACACCAGCGTTGCAGTGGACCAACACCACACCTTTCTAGGGAAGACACACATGTAAATGTTAATATTAAAGCTTAATTACTTAAGTTTGGCCACTAGAGGCAGAAGTTCTCCCCAAGAAGAGGGAAACAAAATAGCAAACAGTTGTCTATTATACAACAAGTACTTCAACTGTACATTGGGAGCGTGCTCAAATCAGCATGACAGCACACCGTGCTCATCTCTAGAAAATATCACTCCGCCATCTCCATCGCAACATAACAACAACAGAGACCATTTCTAGTCCATTTTAATGCTTTTAAGAGATGGTGGGATTTCTCAAACAAAATAGATACCACAAATAGAAAACACAAAACTGTGTTGCTAGTTTAATTGTGTTGTAACTTAAGATATCTGCTGAAAAATTAAATCCATGGACACGTGTTTATTTAAGATTTAAGATTTAAGGATGTGTCCATCCTTGTTGCTACGTTATTGCTAAGCTTACACCTTACTCTCCACCAGCCTCGCTGACAGTGCAGTTTGGCCCCATTCTTTATTTTCTTTGGTTGTTAATGTGTGGTTGATTTTATCTTTGTATTAAATATATAATGTATTTCAATCCTTCATTATCTCCTGTTTTTAGGCCTCTTTTGTAATTTAGTTACATTATCCAGTCAAGTGGAGATGACTTATATTTTTTTCTACTGTAATAAAACTTGCATTTTTGGCTATGGCAGTCTCAGGTTTCAGTTTATTCTGGGTCCTGTGCATTTTCCCTTGGTCACATTTGTTTTATAAAAGTCATTTTGAAGTCTGCCATAAATACTCTTCAGCCTCGACTCTTTGGTACCAAATATTTAATAATATTCAAAAATTGCATACTGGCAGAATGATGTCCTAAATAAAGCATGTTATTATTTTTGTGGCACCTCTTTCACAGTCTGCTGTCTGTTCTGTGCTTGTAAGCTTGTTTGATTGTTTTTTTAGGAGTCCAAGCAGCACAGCTGCGCGGAACCTTCTTGTCTTTGTTCTGATTATTCCTCCACTTATTTTCCTTTGCTAAAAGTGATGCAGCAAAACCCATAAGGTAAAAACTCACCAAATTTGGCATGTAGGTTGCAAATTGCTCCCACTACTCAGGCACAAAAAATGACACAAATTGGTCTGCGTCTATGCCCCAATACACTTCTGCTTTAACAAAGGCCAACTTTTTTTTACTTTTTTTCCCTAAAACCTATTTTTGCAAACTCGTCCTTAACCATTCGGTCAATTGTGGCAAAACTTGTAATCTTTGGCTCTTGCTGATCTAAAGTTATTAAAATAATTTGTATATGTCAATCCGATGATTATTTAATACATTTTTAAATTTGTGTCTGTGAGTTTAATTTTACGAAATTGCTTGTAAATCATAATTGTCTCAACCAAATGTAACCAATCTTGGATGTTATCTGCTATACAGATTTGTATGAAATTGGGTCACACGATCTAGGATCATGTCTCAACAACTCAAAATTTCTAGCCATTTCACATTACCCACTTAAAAAAAAACATACAATCAACCATCTGTACATCCTACAGAGCTGAAATGTTTTCAGGACATCCTTTGCATTGTGACAAAATGTTTGCAACCTTTGGTCAATTCAGAAGGCCATCACTATATTTTTCAAAATATGTCAAATCAATTAACATCTATAACTCCACAAATATTCATTCAAATGCTACAAAAACTGACACTTTGGATACTTGATATCACATATTTTCAACCAGGTTAAATTTGCTCAAACAGTGAGCCCGCAGTGATATTAAAAGTTTTCCTGTGATGTGTACTGTATGCACAATATTTTCTATTTCTCCAAACGTTTGCTCAAAATTGACCAAAATATTTGCCGATGCACCTCACATCATCCCAATTTTATCACAATAATTTTGACCTTTGGAAGCATTTTTAGTGTGAACAACAAAAGCTAACCCAGTTTTCAAGTATGCCCAAACTTCATCCACCCATTATCTATGAGCAATTTAAAATCAATGGACTCCGCCCCAGTTAAGTAATCATTTTTGGAAATGTAAAACCTTTTTAGACATCGTCCTGGGGATCTGAAGGTTCAGGGATCGAATCTGCTTTGGGACAACTGGTCCACAATGTTGCAATGTGTGCATGTGGTTTACTTTCAAGTGCTTCTTGCCTTCTACTGCTTGTGACTTCCTTGGACCCTGATCTTTGTCGCTTGCAGTTATATTTGTAATAATTTGTGATTTCCTGAGATGTTTTCTCTGTTGGGATTCAAACTTAAGTGGCAGTCCCGCTCTCCAAACACTGCACGGCTATACACACCAACAGAACTTCAGCCTGTACAGCTGAGCTTCACACCACAACAAGCTGTTTAGTGAGGTGTCAGCTTGTTTTTTAGTGTCTTTGGATCCACATTAGCTTCTCCATTACAGCCTGTGTTTCCTTCACATGACAGATTTACACCACAGGCTGAGTCCCAGTTATCGGGCTCGACCTCACAGCAGGGCTGCATTCGCTGCAGCTACAGCCAAAGTGATTTAAGCAACTGTGTCAACAGAGGACAAGAGCTTTGCCAAAGTGTGACGGATCCATTGCGAGACGCAGTTCCAAAATTCAAAAGTCCACAAAAACTCGTATATTCATTAGAAAACTGTTACAATTTTAACATTCACCTAAAACAGAGCTGATAATTGGATGAAAAGATTTAAATCTCCTAAAACAAAACAAAACTTAAAAATATGCAAAAAAATACAAAGTACAAAGTAAAAGTTGTGTTTTTTTGGGTATTGGCTAAAAAGCAGGAGTTTGGAGGAAAAAAAAACAGAAAAGCTGTTGTAAAATAGGCAAAAAGCCTGAATACTTTGGTGACCTGAAGTTATTTTATAAAACTCAGAAAAAACCAACTGAAGATGTGACCAAGGTATGACACGAAACAAAAGTAGATCATTAAGGCACTCTGATTACTGAACGAAAAAGTTCCAGAAATCTTCACAAAACACGAATCGTGGTATAAAAACCCAAAACACATTTAATGTGTGGAGGACACCAATTTATGCTGTCTTGAACTCAGTCAGTCAGCGGTTGTTGTGCTTGTGCCTGTTGTCATAACAGCATCAATATCTGACGTTCATTACCAGCCAGATGGCCTGCTGGGTAATCTGACCCTGCATTTCAAAGCAAAAGCATCAGTTTGATCATCAAGGCTGGAATTACCACGTACACACAGAGAAACATATCATAATACACACACACTTCCTGTAATAATACACCTCTAATGACTGCCTAATGACCGTGTGTGTGTGTGTGTGTGTGTGTGTGTGTGTGTGTGTGTGTGTGTGGTGTCATGTTAAGGTGAGCCACAGGCTTTGCTGCTAAAAGCTTGTATGACACTGAGATCTGATCTGTGTGCAGTTTAATAAAACATGAACAAAACTAAGCATGTATTATTCAAAACAGAGAAGGAGGGAGGAAGAGGAGGAGGGCGTAAGGAGAGGAGACAAGGAGAGAAGATGTCAAAACACGTGTTACATCTTCACTTTTCTCTCAGTATAAGACCTGAACATCTCTCTCCTTAATATTCATCTCTTGGGCTTATGGGACTTTCTTGTGGTTTGACTTGATCTGGTCTCACCTGATCTACAGCACGTGTCATCCTCCTTAACTGTTGAGTTGACAGGTTGTTTTTTTTTAAATGCTTTTCATTGTATTTTAAGATGATTAAAAAAGAATATAAACTTTGTAAAGAGTAAGAGGAGTGGAGTGACGACTCAGTAAAAAGGCTTAAACCTCATTCATGCATCTGACGCTGAGACGCATTGAAAGGAAAGCAGCGATGACAGAAAGCAACTGGAATATATCTGCAATAAATGTTTTCCACAAAGTTTTAAAATTTTGTAACAGCAACAAACCGGCCATGAAGCACGATGAGTATTTTCTGTTTACTTTCACGTTCTGTTAAATTTAGTTTACGTTGCAGCAGTCACACTCCAAACATTTTGAATCGTGGCCACAAACTAAACTGCAAGTGGAAAAATGTACAAATTCTCACAATAAAAAATTACGGTGGTAGCTATTGATTGAGTTCTATATATTGTGTTATTGTTAGTATTTCTTATCTTGCATTGCAGTTGAGCAGCTAATCAGCATCTATCCTGCAAACTGATGTCAGCAGCGCACATTTCTCCGGTGATCATGTCTTTGGTTGGTCGTTGAGCTTCATGTTTTTAAGTTAAATGTGAGACTTTAGCAGGAATAATGATGTGTGTTGTTCAGAGTCTGTGTCTCATGTGTTGTGGAGCATCTGTTTCTATTAGTTTCTGTATTTTTCTCAAAGACCAACACAGGAAAGGAGATTTACAGAGCAGATATGCATACAGTGTAATTTAAGGTGAACTATAAGAATGCCTGTTTGGCTTTTAAGGATGTCTGAAACATGTTGTTCTTTTCTGCAGCGAGACATTTGACAACATTTGACGACAGTAGAGCTCAAATTTTTTCTCAATGAATCACTTTGTCGATTGCTAAAAGTCAATTTGGACAAACTCTAAACACTCTCTGGTGTCAGCTGCTGTTCTCTGTTTGTCAAGTTTTAAAAATGACTTCAGACATTTAGCTTTATTTTGACACATTCTGAGGACTAAATGATACGTTATAGAGGATAATGAACAGAAAGTAGACTGTGGTAGTGAAAGTAATGTGTTACCTCGCTGCGAGCCCGCTGGATGAAGTCGCAGCAGTCCTGGATGTGAAGCAGCAGATCAGCGTCGGGATGATCCAGAATACTGACGGTCTTATAGATGAACAAGTCAGGAAACACGTTCTCCACCCCGAAGGCTACATTCAGGATGTGAGACACCTGAGAAGGAGAAAAGACTTCACCTCACTATCACTATCATCATATTCCCAAAGTGAAAGTAACGAATCGCTATTTCCATCAAAATAACAAATAGACAGGATTCACAGCAACAGAAACATCCAGGCGGGTGATAACTGTATGCAGCCCAGTATCACGGCAAAACATGAAATAGACAGTGAAATAACCAAGCTCTGGCCTGTCTAGGCGTAACAGTTTCACATGTTCCTCTAGTTGATGAGAATGAAAGTTACTGCATGCATACAGCCATGTGATGTAGAGGAAAATGAAACACATAGCTAAAACACGTGGTTGGGGTTTGTGACAAAAAACATGGTTGGGGTTCGAAAAGAAATTCATGGTTGGGGTGACAACAAAAAATAACATCGTTGGGGACAGGAAACAAAAAACAACCCGACAAAATCACTGTCATCTCCTGGATTTGAACCTCTGCCACCCACATGTCAGTCTCTGATTCATACCGCCGAAAAATGTCATTTGTGCTTGGGCACATGATCTTTCGTTATGTTACTCGTATGTCCATGTAAGTTTCACACTACAAAACATTAAAACTGTCATTCCTCGAGGATAAAGCGTGGCTATCTCACGTTTTGCTGTAGTGGACCAGCGTGTCTATTTAACGCTTGCTCTGATATTTGGTTGCTGTATGACAGTTATTTCCTTCACTCTCTGCAGCTCTTCATTTGTTTTCACTTCTTTTTATTTACAGGCTTTTGTCAAAGTCAGAACATGTCTGACACTGCCACTACATTAAGCCGTATAAATCTTTAAAGCGCCAAGACAATTTACATCCATATTTGCATTCCTAGGTTTTTATTGAATTTTCTATCCACAGAGAAACATCTGAAGAGCATGAAAACAGCTACAGGAATCTATTCTTCTCTTGCCTCTTTTCACAAACTCCTGACAAGGAGAGAGACCGACAAAATCATAATTTCATGTTCACGGCGTGGGAGGATTACAAATATAACCGGCTGAATGTATCTGTACTGTCAGCGCAGCATGTCATATCATTCATTTTAGAAGAAGTTATGCTTGGTTTTGGTCATATATTCTTTTTGAGCTGCACATTAAAGGGTCTGCCGTTATTATTACTATTTTCTAACTTCGAGAAAAAAAACTGAAGACATCAAATCTGTTAAATAACACTTAGGGAATTATGCAATGAACTAAAAAAAAAATGTAAACAAAGTATAAGTAATATTGAATATAGTCATAGTATAGCATGTGGTCCAAAATGGTCTGAAAATCTCATTGAAATAGTACCATATATAAATGATCCTTTGCTTTGATAACAGCAAATGAAATTATAACTCTAACTCCTAACTAATTTGGACTAATTTGGACCAAAGTCCAGATTTCCACTGGTCTAATATCTGTCCCTTTTATTTCTTGGTCCAGTCAGTTCTCTTTTTCTTCTCTTCAGGTTTCCCTCAGTAGTGATTTCTTTGCAGCACTTCCACCATTAAAGCCTGATTCGCACAGTCGTCTCCCAACAATTGATTATGAGATGTGTCTGCTGCTTGGACTCTGAGAAGCATCGATGTGGACTTCCTTTTCTGGGGCGGTCCTCATGTGAGAGTTTCATCACAGTTTTTAAGGATTTTTGGTTATTGACATTTTCTGACCTTCATGTTTCAAAGTAATGATGGATTGTTGTTTATGTTTCGTTGAGTATTTATTGTAGTAATATGGATGACGTCAGTAGTTGTATATGTGCTGTATAACAACACTACCTTGAAGAAACACAACTACTGAAGACAAGAGATCCCACCAGTGAACTTTTGATGAGTCTAACCTGAAGCTGAAAACAATTCCAGGTGAGATATTGGAAATATGGTAAATGATCTGCACTTGTACAGCCTGTTTTCACCAGTTCTCACACACACACACTTCACACGTCGCACATCTTCAGTTTGGTTCTACAAATAGTAAAAACAAAGAAAAACCTTGAATAACAAGGTGTGTCCGAACTGTTGACTGGGACTGTATGTCAGTGGTGGGTCAAATATTTGGTCCCCTATGAACATGATATGAATTTTGACTCAATAAAAACTCACAAATGTGATGAAGATAGAAATATAGATTCATTGCTCATGTAAACACCAACAAACATCACTTTGCAAGATCTAATACTGTCCACTCTCTAGTCTCATAGAGCAATACAGAAAATATTTTTATTTTAATAGGTAATTAAAATGCTGTGACCCTGAAACTAAAACTTGGAATAAAAATATATCTTCCCTCCCACACAAACAGTTTTATAAATATTTTTTATTGTAAAAAACTTAAACTATTTTGTTTTTTTATTACATGGCTGTAAGAGTGTATGTCCTCACGTCATAGTGAATCTGCACATCACATTGTGTTTATTTGGGTAGACTATCAAAAATATAAATGAGTCCCTGCTTGAAGATGTGAATGGCTGAATGGCCCGTTAAAACTAGTAAACTAGTAAATAAATAATAGATAGTCAGGAGGAAAAGATGCTCACCTTGTGTTTTCTCAGGGTGGCAAAGTCATGTGCAGCATCTTGAGAACCTGTACACACACATACACACAAACACACACACACACACACACACACACACACACACACACACACACACACACACACACACAGAATTAGGTATTTGGTTGAGGATTTGTCTTTGAACTGGTCGGACACCAGACTCTGTTCAGGGTCAAACCTGTCCAGGGTGCTGAACCTAAAAGTCGCTGTGTGTATGCACAGCCGGTCCTGCAGGTCACAGGGTCATCCATGTTCTACCTGTGAACCAATGAGCCCTGATGGGTCAGATCTCCCCCTGCCCTCCCTCCCGTCTGGGCTCATGTTACCCGCTGCTCTGAGCTGGGAGGACGAGGAGCAGTTGTCCATGCTGCGGTGCTGAAGGTGACATCCAGGACAGGACAGGGGGAGGAGGTAGACCCATCTATTGATGAGAGGAGGTGAACAAGGAGGGCTGCCTTTATTGTTTTATTTTGTAAAGATGAACAATATTGTACAAAAGTGTTAGGAACTAAAGGCTTCAAAAATACTGCTATGAATATTTTTGATGTATCAATTCAATTAGAGTAGTTGAAGAACTTGCCACTGCAGTTCAGTGAATTACGGTTTTCTCTGTGTTTTCTGTCTGTTTATACAATTTCAGACTAACAACGTGATATTTTCAATCTGTGTGGATCATAATATCTACTGCCGGACTCCTTGTTCTTCTTGTGGTTGCAGATTATTATTTATGACTTTGGCTGGATGTTTGGGCTCTTTGACATCCTGCATTTGGGACAATCAGATCCTCATTGATAATACAGCGGGATGGAAAAAAATCACAACATCTAAATTGGCTAAATCCTTTGCACAGTGCAGTATGTAAATGATTTTATTGAACACCTAAACACTTTTCACAATAAAACTTAAGAGGATCTTCCAGAACCAGGTAACTGTAATTATCAAATGCCATCAAAATAAAGGGTATAAAGAAATATATAACATAAAATAACGGTCAACAGTTTTCTACAACTTTGTAAAAAAAGAAAAGAAAGGTAAAAAGCACAAGCTGCTTCTTCCTCTCTCTCTGTATACAGTCTTTGATGAAGATTCATCGAAACCGTGTTCCGAACTTCTTCTTTTTTATGCTTCAGCACCAGTGATAGTCACGGCTGGAGTCTTTATGTTTTTGGGTTCTCTGTATGCACGTATGTGTGTACGTGCATCCTTCCCATTCTCATGAACGCAACAGGAATGGGGAATGACCTGATTAGATTCTGGGAGTCAAAGGTCAAGGTCACTGTGACCTCACATCTGTACAATTCTTGTGAACGTGACATTTCAGGAGCGCTTTGAGGGAATGTCCTACAAATGTTCACTTGGCCTCAAAGATAAACTGATTATCATTTGAAGCCCTTTTGAATTTCCACCTGAAACTGAAAAAAGGACCAACTTTGGGTGAATAGGACACACTTTGGAAAAGCTTATCCCCATCATCAAGCCAGAGTGAGATTTGAAAAACTTTTAAGGCGCCTCAGCAGCTGAAAGGTGCTACACAATGGAAATGTCCCAAGTTTGAGTCCAGCCAGGGACACGTGTTGCATTTTTAATGTCTGCCTCTTTGCTTGAATGTCCCATAAAGACATAAATGTGAGAAACCTAATCTCAAAGTGAAGTGCAACAATGCTATACCCATTTCTATCATAGAAGGAGCTTCTTATTAATTAAAAAAAAAAAGATAGCAGGTTGCACTTTAACACAGCTGTATTTCTATATCCAGATGTTCATCTAGTCTTCACTTGTCTCGGTTACTCACCCAGTAGCAGGAAAGGTTTGACCATGCCGACCTGCAGGTCCCAGGAAGTGTCGGGGACATACCCCACCATCTTCTCTGGGGGGACGGGGTCTTCAACCACAGTGATTGTTGAACCCTTCCAGGTCTCGATGATGCGACGGCCGCTCAGTGACGTTACACGGGTGCACTGCTTCCTCAGTCGTGTCCGAGAGAAGCTCTGGATCTCCTCAGTCAAAGACTGCATGGTCAAATCAGACTGAACAGTCGAAAAATTATGATTTTGCCATTTTGCTATTTTAGCATAAGTTCTGCGTCCTGTCTTTAAAAGCTGAGGAACATAAATAGATTTAAGCTCCTTGAATCTTTAATGATTGCAACTGTCTATCTGCCTGGCTTAACAAGAAATCTCTGGATCACTTATTAGTGGTATTGAACGCTGCTGTGGAGCTTTTAATCCGGTCCTCAAAAAGGTTTCAGGTGACTCTGATCTTGATTTCTTTTATGGCTCCCAATCAGATTTGGTATTCAGTCCAAGATAAAGCTGACAGAGCTCTGCGTGGTCAAGCAGTGGATGGGTCTGTCTGGTTCAGCCACGCAGTGGTTCTGATAGAACTGTATAAGTCAACATCTCCTCTGCACCTCTGTTATGTGGTGTACCACAAGGTTCTGTTCTGGGTCCGGTTTGCTTCATCTTCGGCACATAATGTTGAAGGTACAGTACAACTTATCAATACTGTGCAGATGATAACCAATTATTTATTTATTTCTACTGTATTTTATAATCACGTGGTTATAAAATAGATCAGATGAGCCATGTTTATTTTTTTCATCCTCCATCCAAAAGATATACTTTGACCCCAGATCAGCATGCAAAGTGTTGAATTTGTTTCTGCTTTGTGATTATTAATTCTTAGATATTTTTTTTTAGACAGTAAAACGTCCCTGTGTTCTGTCCCAGGAAAGCATCCTTGGAGTGAACATCGGTTAAACAGAATGCTTTTGCTAAACTCTGAACCAGGTCTGGAAAGACGTGTCCTTTAAGTCGACTTACATTGAGTAGCATTTCTATCTTTTCTTCTCCATTTAATGCCATATTTTTATGCTGTCTCTGCCTTTCCCTAATTCTCTTTCTTTTGTCTCATATTGTGAAGAACTTTATGACCTCTGACCTAAAAGGTGTTGCATACAGTACAAAATATACTTATGTACCACAGATTAAAATATTTCAAGAACTAAGCGTTATCTTGAAAAGTTGGCTCATACATTCATGTTCACACCAAGATGAATTGTATTAATGCTGATTATCCTTTCCATCCAACCCCAACATCAGGGCCCAATTTCAATTTGTCCAACATACAAAAAAAAACAGCATAACTAAAGTGCAGCTTTACTACAACGACTCAACATGCAAAGTTCTGTATTTTGTGTTTAGTGCTATTTATCAAATGCGACTTTGAAGATTTTAGTATGAAATAATCTGCTTCTGCAGCCTCTTATTGGTTTTATTTGTTTTAAATTGTTCCGTTGTTTTTCATTTGACAAGTTTTAAGTCATCCTGTTTGTTTGCATTAACAATACTTAAAGTAGTAAATAAATATTCTTTTGCATTTCTTTTTATATATTTGTGCAGTTTTTCAAGTAGATTACTTTGATAGTTTAAACTTCCCACACTTTTTAAACAATTGAATACATTAATTTGTCATAGGGTGTTTTGATGGTGATCATGACCTCCTGCTGTGTTTTCACTTTTATACCACAAAAAAGAACAAATTAGAACAACCATTGCAATGGAACAGGTGTAAAAGTTAGGTGTGCAGTTGTCACAGTAGTTTTTAGGTTAAAGGTAGAAATTATGAGAGGTCTCAAATACAGAGGCATTCACTGTTAATTTCACTAAACTGGGACAATACAATAAACTCAATAGCATGAGACCAGATGATGCACAGTACCTGTTTCTTCAGATGCTCAGCTTTCGTCCGCCCTGCCTCAGAATAGCTTCTTTTTCCACTGATGGCAGAAAGTGCAGTTTAAACTCCAGAAACCAGAGAAGAGAGAGGATCCAGTTCAGTTTGCAGAAGAGAAACTCTCTTCTCCCCTCATCACCTTTTCTTCCAGAAGACGTCCAGACTGGTTCAGGAGCCCACTGCTGACTATCCCTGGTCCACGTTATATAGGCCGGGTCAAGAACAAATCCAGTCTCGCCAGCTCTGGTCTTTTAGTCTGTCTCTCCCAGGTGAGTTCAACTGGACCGACTCTGCTGGAGGTGAGTCGCTGCTGTAATATGAAACCTGTCTCCCGCCTCTGTTTCAAAGAGGCTCTGTAACAATAAAAAAAAAAATCTACTGAGGACACCATAAAACTCAATTTTTACTAAACCTATCCAATTTAAAATTCTGTAATAAGCTGTATGATTGATCAACTTTGGCATATTTTATTGTCAGCACTCTGTCTTTAATCTCAGTTCTAAAACACACAGAAAAAAACGAAACTTTTCCAGACTATATTATCATAAAATCAAAATAGAAACAGCACAATATCTGGTGGAAAATTGGTA
>NW_027185340.1:23622366-23737366 GCF_022577435.1 Embiotoca jacksoni | reverse complement strand
TCCACCCTGTTATTTTATTTTTTTTTATATCACTTTATTAATCCCCGAGGGGAAATTTCTTCGCTACAGCTGCAACAGGCTGCCACTAGTGCGGCGCCAGGTAACCTGACCTGAGGTGCATGTTTTTGGATGATGGGAGGAAGCCGGAGAACCCGGAGAGAACCCACGCAAGCACAGGGAGAACATGCAAACTCCGCACAGAAAGGCCCAGGACCGGATTTGAACCCGGAACCTTTTTGCTGTGAGGCGACAATGCTAACCACTGCACCACCGTGCGGCCCAAAATATTTGCAAGAGAGCGGATTGGATTTGGTGTTTCCAGACTTCACAACCTATCCGCATGGGTTGCTGTGGTAACAACGTACATGTAGCTATACTGGTGATGTGGAAGCAAAGTGCAAGCAGACAATTTAGTTTGGCATCATAGACTTTTTGTTCTTGCATAACATCGATTTAGCTCACTCTGTCACTTTCAAAATGACGTCATCACTGTGTTGCGAGTGACGCAAGAAGTCCGATCTGAGCCACCAGAACTTCCTGAGACGCATCTGTAGAAATCTGATTTGCAATTTGATCTGATTTGCAAAAAATCACGTGTCTTTTTGCAGACTTTTAAAAATAAATTCTGATATAATTTGGACATGACAAAAAACAGATTTAGGCCTGCAGTCTGAACACAGCCGGAGGACTTTGATTCCCTTTCAGAAGACTTTTGTTGGATCCTCATCACCACACCTTTATGTTCTTCACCTTCTCAACAACTCCTTATTGTCACGCCTCCATCCTCACCACCATTTCTCAGACTTTCTACTCTGACCAAAATGCTCTCAAAAACTTGGCATCCAACGCTCCAAACAGACCATCACCCTGGACTCTGTCTCCTTCCAGGCATCTTCTCGTTAGAGTGTCTTCCACATCAGCCAGACTTGACATCTCAGATCAAACAATTTAAGTTGTTGGTTGATGGTCTTCCTGGACATATTGTTCCAACATTTATAATAATCTCCATGACCTCTGTTGTGGTAATCACCAGTGGACCTCCTCTGCACATATTCACCTCACCTCCTACATTCAACGCCAGCATCCCCTCATTAAACACATATTTTCTTTGCATAAATTGGGAAGCTGATGGTAAATGGTCTGAACTAATGAAGAGCTTTATCACTTTTGCGGTCTCCAAGTGCTTTACAGTTTGTCTCCCATTCGCACACATATTCACACAACAAATGACAGCAGAGTTGCCATGCAAGGTGCCCAACTGTCCTTGGAAACTACTTGGGATTTCAGTGTCTTGCCTAAAGACACTTCGGCATTGAAGACCCCGGGATCAAATAGCTATTCTTAGTTAGTGGGCAACACAAATTGAGAAATGTGACGTGACAGTAGACATGCAGTCAAAGATATTACCATTGGAAGACAGACAAGTAGGGAAAACTGTCTCTGGAGCTACCTGCTAAAAGTGCTGCAGCCAACAACTCATGGTAATCCATAAAATGATGGGAGACAGCTGGGAGACATTTGAGACAGGAAGTGGAGCTAAAAAAAATAATAAATTTGGACATGCTTGGTTGGCAATGTTTATTAAAAAAAAAATAGAAGAGTGAGATGCACTGTGTACACAATGTGGTGTTGCTGCCGCTGCAACACAAAGTTTACAACAACCTCAACAAGCTTTCAGCATCAAGAGACGGTTGGTGCCAAACACAGAATATTTGTTCTTTGCCTTTTACTCAGGGTGCGTTTACGGCATGTCCTTGATCATCTGTGCACTGTATGCTCAACATCAATTAATGTACACTTTGTCTCATATAACTCTAAATTGAAACATAAACACACTCATAACTAATTTAAACCCTCCTGGGATCACACGCATTCTCTCTTTCATGTTGTCCCAAAATAAAAGACATTATGACACATGTGCTTCCATCTGATAAATTTTAGTCTGGATCTATTGGATTTAAAAAATAAGTGACTTCAGTTCACTTATTTATCAGACTTCCGACAAAGCAAATGACGCCATTCCCTCTGTCCACCTGCACACACGTCTGCCTGTGATGAAACAGGTCAGCTCATTAGAGAAGCAGCAGGTTTATCACCTTCACTGCCCAGTCAACACATGCAGCTGTCCTACTTCATCTGTCTGTATGAAATGTTCAGTGTGTCTCACGGGAGTCCGCTGACACACATCAGATGACCCAACGCTCCGTAACACACTTGATGTGAGTTGCATCAAAAGCAAAATATAGTTGTATGGCCTTCCTTCTTGCAACTGATATTGTGCATACAAGGAAGCATTCCTGAATTAATTTTTGTTTGATCAGATTATCACTGAGCACTGTTTCTTCACCACTTGTGTAAAGTATGACAAAGTTCAGAGTGGCACAGCAGCTTGTTTTTGTCTCACGGCCCTCAGGCCTACACTGATTGCAGTGTGGGACCAGACACATTTTAGTCACAACAGGTTTCTGCAATCGTAGGCCATTGGTTGGGAACAACTTAAATAAACTCATTGGAGACACAGGAGACTTTTTACGGTACAATTACTTTTACTTTTGATACATAAATTGCTTTATACTTATAATTTCAGTTTTTACTGCAGTGGAGTATTTTTACATGTTGCATACTTTTACTGAAGTAAATACTGTGAGCACAAACCACTGATTTAATGAAGTGTAATGGCACACACATCTGAGATTTTAGCAGCTTTACTTGTGTTGACTTTTCATCTAAAAGGAATCTATCTTTTAGTATGAAGGATAAGAGAGGAGGAGGAGGAGAGGTGAGGGGAAGTAGAGGAGGGAGTTTCAGAGAAGGAGGGCTAGAGGAAGAGGAGGAGGTGGACGTCTGAATAAGAAAGCAGCTCCTCCCTCGAGCTGTCTGCGGACCGGACAGCAGCAGCAGAAAAGCACCAAACAGCACGAAAATCACGTCCTAATTTGGATTTAATTCACTGTGAAGGACCGAGCCTTCACCGGAGCACCGACTGCGCTGCCGCGGCTTCAGTGTGCCCCCCCTCTCTCTGAACCGACCGACATGCTCTCCCCGGGACTCTGCGTGGCTCTGCTGGCCGCGTCCTGCGCGCTGTGGCCGACTGCGGTCCGGGCGGCGTCCTGCGAGCCGGTGCGGATCCCGCTGTGCCGGTCCATGCCGTGGAACATGACCAAGATGCCGAACCACCTCCACCACAGCACGCAGGACAACGCGGTGCTGGCCATCGAGCAGTTTGAAGGGCTGCTGGGTGAGTTCATATAGTCAGTCATTAACAAACTTCTTCATTAATTATTTAATGAACTTGTTGCCTAATTAACTGACAAACTGACTGACCGGCTGTTACACGTGGCCAATCATAAAACTCAAATTAAAGTTATTTGTGCAGTTTCTGTGATATAGTTCATAGCCAATATGTTTTTGTTGTGATTTCCATATCTCCTCCATTCACAACGTGCAGCATGAAGTTCACAAGTTTACAAGTGTCTGTATCCAGTCATACATAGCCCTTAACGTTTTTTTTAGTTGGCAAGTTAGTTTAGTTTAGTTTAGTGTTTACAGACTTATTTTAATGATAGCTTATTGAAAATTAATATATATATATTTAAAAGGTTTGGCCAATTTCATAGTTTAAAAAGACTCCAAAGTGGCTCAAATAATCAGGTAAAGATTATTTTTAGAGCTCAGAGAAGTTCATGAATCACTGATTCTAGTTAATCATCAACAAATTTGATTAAGGGATAAATAGTTAAAGTGATTTTCTTTATGCATAAAATTGGCAAACATAAACATTTGCAAGTTTCCCTTGTTTCCTGTGAAAATAAACTGAATGTTTAGGTTTGAAACTCAAAAGCAGTTTAATTTGGTCAATTATGGCTCTGGGAAACTGTTTCAGATTATATAGACACCAAACTAGTAATCAGTTAACACACAAAAAAAAATCACCTGCAGATTAGTAATAAAACTAATAATTAACTAGTTTGATTGTTATATTATTTAAAACATAGTTCAAAAATATGTGAAATTAAAAAGACTCCAATGTGGTTCAAAAACCTTAACCAACTGAAGGTCTGATTACTTAATGAACTAATAAAGAAGTTTTAATTTACTTCTGTATTATGCTGAACCATCATTATTAACCTCAATAGAGAGTTGAAGCATTAGTTAATGAACAGAAATTAATCAATCAATTATTTTGATCATCATGGAATTTTCAAATGTCACCTTGAGCTTTTAAAAAATTCTGATGCATTTGCCACTTTTTTCTGACATTTCATAGACCAAGCAATTATTAAACATTTAAGCAACACATGGATCCTTAATGAATATAACCATTAGTGTTTCACATCAGATGCAATTTTTAGGATCAAAAGTAAGGGAGGAGATTTAAAAAAGGAGAGGGAGAATAAGTAAGGAAGAACAGACAAAAGTGAAACAGCACTCTAAATATGAAACAGTCAGTTCAGACTAATCCGAAAACACAATTTGTCTTTAGTTTCGATGGAACAAGTAATCCCCCGTGGATTGTGGAAATGATGCTTATGAATATTTTCAAACAGTAAAACAACTTGTACGAAGGAAAAGCACTGCTGCACCGACCCCTGTGAGTCCTGCCTTTCAAATATTTGCTCCATCTTTCACTCACTAAGATTGAACCCTACCTGCCTGATGAATCTTTCTGTTGACACAGTTGTCCAGTTGAAACAGTGATGCACTGTTTGGAAATAAAGTCGTTCTTATTTTAGTGATGATCCATTGCTTGGCTCAGTGTTTATTTATAACATATATCTTTTCCCAGTGCCGAGTCACTTCCAGCAGCTTCCAGATCAGAGCAGCTGCTGTGATTACTTCTTCTTCTCCTGTTTAAAATCTGCCCCGAGGAATCAAACATTCAAACAGTTTGCTGCTGGAGCACAGCTGGATCTGGTCCCAACTCTTTAAACCATCAGTTCACTTTGAGATTATGGAAAAAATTTTGTGGAAAGCATTATTCTGATAAAAACATTTTCAACTAAGGAAAAAACTGGCTCCAGTGCAGCAGGAGCAAGAGTTGGTCAGAGTTACAGCCCACTGTTGGTTTCTGGTTTGCAGCCCCAACCAAAGATTGTCACGTATCACAGTTCTGGATGGCTTCTGCAAGAACTCAAATATTCCAGTCACTCAGGCACTCATGAAATGAGAACTTTTACTATATAAACTTTCAGTTGAAATTGTGTGATTAATGGTTAGCTGTAAAACCCTGTTTTCAAAAAAGTTTGGGACGCCATGTGTAAAATGTAAATACAAATCAAGTGTGATGGTTTACAAATCATGTAAACCCATATTAAGTTGAAAATGGAACAAAGACAACAGATCAAGTGTTGAAATGGAGAAATTGTATTATTTAATGAAAAATATATGCTAATTTTGAATTTGATGGCAGCAACACGTCTCAGAAAAGTTGGGGCAAGGTCATGTTTACCACTGTGTTGCATCACCTCTTCTTTTAACAACAGTCTGTAAATGTTTGGTAACTGCAGTGACTGGAGTTTTGAAAGTGAAATGTGGTCACATTCTTGCCTGATACAGGATTTCAGCTGCTCAACAGTTCAGGGTCTGCTTTGTCATATTTTTCCTTTCATTATGCTCCAAATGTTTTCAATGGGTGACATGCCTGGACTGCAGGGAGGTCAGTTTAGCACCCAGACTCTTCTACTATATTACGATATTGTCTGGATGGCAGCATATGTTGCTCCAAAACCTGTGTATACCGTTCAGCATTAATGGTTCCTTCACAGATGTACAAGCTACCCATGCCATGTGCACAAATGCGTCCCTGTACCATCACAGATGCTGGCTTTTGAACTGAGCGCAGATAACAAACTGGATGGTCCCTCTCTTCTTTAACCTGGAGGATGCAGTGTCCATGATTTCCAAAAAGAATCTCATATTTTGATTCTTCCGATCACAGGACAGTTTTCAACTTCACCTCAGTCCATTTTAAATGAGCTTGGGCCCAGAGAAGGTGTCAGTGTTCCTGAATCATGTTTCTATCTGGTTTCTTCTTTCCATGGTGAAGTTTTAACCTGCATTTGTGGATGCAGTGATGAGCTGTGTTTATAGACAGTGTTTTTCAGAAGTGTTTCTGATCCCATTCAGTATTTTGTTTTCTACAGAATTATTTCAGTTTTTAATGCACTGCTGCCTGAGAGCCTGAAGAGCACCGTCATCCAATATTGGTTTCCAGCCTTGTCCCTTGTGTTCAGAGATTTTTCCAGATTCTCTGAATCTTTTAATGATATTATGAACCGTAGACGATGAAATACACAAATTCTTTGCAATTTTACATTGAGGAACATTATTCTTAGATTTTTGCACTATTTCCCCAGTCTTTCACAGAGTGTTGAACCTTTCCCCTTCTTCACTGCTGAGACTCTGCCTCACTGAATGCTCTTTTTAAACCCAGTAATGTTTCTGACCTGTTGCCAGTCAACCTAATTAGTTGAGATGTTCCACCAGGTGTTTTTTGTTTGCATTAAACAACTTTTCCAGCCTTTTGTTGCCCCTATCCCAACTTTTTTAAAAATGTGTTGCTGCCATCAAATTCAAAATGAGCATATATTTTTCATAGAACAAAAAAATTCTCAGTTTCAATAGTTAATGTCTTGTCTTTGGTCTATTTTTCATTAAATATAGCTTTACATAATTTGCAAATCTCCAAATCTTCGTCTCTGGATTGCTGAGGGTCTCTCACCTGGCGATACATAACATGAGTCTCTTGAAGCTGGTGGGGACCAGCCAGGTCAAAAACGTGACATTGAGGTGCACAAGGTCCGACTTGGACTTCCTGCTTTACACCGTGGACCTTTGATTGGCATGCCGAACCAGTGTTACTGTTTTTCCGTCTCATATGGTGCCAGACCTGCCGGCCTGTTCGAAGGCTACATCTTGCCTTTGTATTTACAACACAAGAGCAAAAGAACGGACCTCAACCTTAGTGCAGTGTGGTGGCTTCACCCTGATACCCCTCTGTGCACCTCTGATACTCTCCACCCTCCTTTGGTGGGAATGGAGGCTGCCATTTTGGTGTGTACAATAATCCTGAACTTCATAAGAAAAACAAAAATGGCTGCTCAACTTGAAGAACCTCAGTTGACTGAATACTCTTCTGGACGTCCACCTCACCCACGACTGTCACCAAACATCTCAACGGTTGCATAATGGTGTTCACTGATTATACAACTATTGTGGTGCTACAGAGAGGAAGTTAAGCAGCGCTAGTTATGGCTGTAAGAACAGCAGGAGATGTTTGTGTACTGCAGGAGGACACAGGCACTGCACACTTGTCTGTACATCAGAGGTTCAGCAGTAGAGATGGTACTAAGCTCCTAGTTGCCCAGGGGTGCACCTCATCAAAACTCTCCTGGTCCCTGAACATCTCCTTCATGGTGAAGAAGTCGCAGCAGCACCTCTACTTCCTGAATCAGAATGAGGAGCACACATCCATTCTCAACTGCTTCTACAGAGGTGTCATAGAGTGCAGTCTGACCTGCAGCATCGCTGTCTGGTCCACAAACTGTTCCCTTCTGATGTTAAAGCACCGCAGCGGATAGTAAAGACTTCCCCAGCACAGCACTCGGTCAAGTTTTCTCACCATCCAGAACATCTGGACCAGAAGGCCCTCAGCATCAGAAAGGATCCTTCCACTCTTTACACGGACCATTTGCACTCCTTCCGTCTGGAAGGAGGCAATGGAGCATCCAGGCCAGGTTTTCCGGAGTCATGAACAGTTTGTATCTGCTGAACTCATCTGCCTGATGGATTCACTGTCTGTGAACAGCTTCACCTCACACTTTAATCACCACCTTTTAATGCTGATGAGGGCTGTTCGCTCAACAGAAATCACTACAGCTGGTCGACTTCCTTAAAGTCTCATCTTCACTGTCCTGTGATCAGTATTGTAATAGTTATTGTGTACAGAGGAGTGTTTCATACAAATGTTGTAGTCTATGGTCTGTATTTATTGTTAATAAGCATGACTGTCTGCTGTTCTGTGTTAAATGTAGAAACCTGTCCTGCAGTAATCACAGTGTCACTCGACACATCTGTGCGGTGAAGGAATGAAAATAAAATTGACTTTAGCTGTAAATCTTATACAGAACTTTGGACTGGCAACACGTTTTTCTTTTCTTTTGGGAGGTGATGGTGTGCTATAAAACAAGGAGAAGGGTTTACGGCCATGCCAGCTGCACCTACAGGTGCTTGCAGGTAAATGCTGAGATCAGCATGCTTTTGTTATTGCTTTATTTAAGAAGGATTTCAAGATGCAAGACATGAGAACACAGTCTACATTTTTACTTAAGACAAACAAAGCAAGACAACAAAAGGAAACCCCAAAACTCTCTCTCCCTTCCTTTCTGCTCAGTATATAGTGTATATTAATAATAATTTAAAAAAAAAAAAAAAAAAAGGGTGAAGAGTCAGCTACACGAGGACTGTCCGCTTAGGTTTGTTTTTGACGAGGGGCAGACAAATCTTATTTAGTTCTGTCTCTCTGTTCATCGTTCATCATTCATCATCTTGGAAGCTGTTTAATTATAAATATGGAGTCAGAGGTTCAGAGTAAAATGAATACAGGATCAGGTTCACTGTTAGTATTGAGAACATTAGTGTGTTTTGCCCGAATTTTTATTTACTGGGAAAGACAGCTGAGCTATGGAGGAGATTTGTATATGTCTGGAAACATGTTGTGAAGCTTTGATTCTGTGTGGTGGTGTCTATTGGTCACCTGAAGCTGGACGAGACGGTGCCTATTGATATAGAGGAAACATTTAGGGCTTTCTTCCAAGCACGTGTCCGTGGGGTGGGGAGGAGGTGCATTTAATGAAGCCTCCAACTGCAACATCTTTCTGTCCGCATTCTGGAGAAGACATGTCTAGAGGACAGAGGGAAGCATTTTGAAAAGAAGGTGACTGGGTGCCCTCATAGTGTTGCAGAAACCTCACAGCATTACTCCTCAAAAGTGCAGACGAAGCAAAGCTGACGTTCATACTCAAGTTTATTCATTGTAAGAATTCATAATCAAGCTGGGATGGTGAGAATGACTCTGTCATATGAAGTAGGAAAGAGGGTAAACTAATTCTGAAATGAGTCCTACTTTGTTTCCAGATTCTGATCATATTGCTGTACAGTATGTACAATAATGTTTTGTGATAAACTGATTTATGAAGCCACCGGTGACAGAATCACTGCTCCAACTCTGGCTGCAACTAGGGAAGGATTTCACTGGGTTATCTAACAACTATCTGTGTTACTTGCAACCCTGTTCTCCTGCCTGCAGACTGGTATTGGAACATACTGCTTCTCTGTCAACATACGTGCTGATATCAAATATCACAATCTGTGTATATTATCTGAGCCAATAACTCTGCCCTGCAAACATGCACGTTCTGCACACACACACACACACACACACACCACCTCAGCCTGTAAACTGATTATATTTGACTCTGTAACAACATTTATTCATTTACACTTTCTTTATATCGACATTTCTCTCAGAGAAAAATCATCTATATTGCACACTTCCTGTTTTGGGGGATTTCTTTTACTCCTGTGAACAACTGAACAAATAACACATTCATGAAGATGTTTTCTGCTGCTGCAGTTTTCACTTTTGTGTGATGAGTTCACTGGTTAGCAAACTTTTTTTCAGGGATGTTAAAGTTTGCAGTCACGGTGATCGTTGTTCTGCGCTCTCTGGGGTTTCTGATATTTGTGGTGGAGTCAGATTTTTTTATATCTTTCGATGTAAAGCAGAATCAAATTTAAAGGTATGTGGGCCACCTCATTAACCACCACAATGTTTCATAATTCATACTTGCCTGTCTTCAATAAATACATGTTGGGATTGGCTGAACTTCGAGCTCAGCTGAGGTTGGAGGAATGGAGAGAGAAAGTGGAAAGGCACTGAGCTCTAACCAGAAAAATGTCCTAATGAAAGACCTGCAGGCCAAAAACCAGGAAGCAGTTTCAGGTCACAAGTTCAAAATATTTCTGTGACTTCATTGTGAAGCTCTGCAGCCAAACCTCAGTGCAATAAAAAAAACGCTGCTCTGTCCTCTACCAGCGGTGAACTCCTTCTGGTCTCGCCCTGTGTGAAACGTACTGGCATATTACTAAAAGTCCAGTGTACGGTCAGCCAGAGGTCCCTGAACACACTGTCCCTGAACGCACCGTCCTGTCACTGCTGTACGAAAAGTGAGTCGAACTGAACTCGAGTTCAAAATAATTGAGCTGAGCCTGAATAATCCTCCTTTTAAAGATTTCAACACCAAGTCTGAGAGTTGTGAAGCCTCCCTGTGCTTAAATGTATCTACGTTAACAAGAATTTAAGTTTAATGTACTTTCTCTTAACACCACTTCATACTTCTACTCTGCTACAATTTGGAGGGACATTTTGTACTGACCAATCAAATCTGTGTCTTCATTGGTATTCAACATTTTATTTCTTAAATTATTAGTCCTCATGCAGGCTGAAGTCACTGCAAAAGTAAAAGCTGTCAGGTAAAGGTCAATGACAGAGAGGAAGTTTCATTCCCTCTGAAGGTGCAATAAAAACAGAAACATATCCACCTTCTAGGAACCGGTGTTTATGTTGGCAAGCATTGCATACCAGAAATAGTAACTTTATCTTAACTGCTGCTTATCAAGTGGAGTATACATTTAACAGCCTCCAAATGCTGATAATAATAACTGGCTTTCATCAAACAGTTGATTACCAATATGTGTGTTTATGCCAACGCTAACCATGGGAAATTAGAGGATTTCTGTTTCCAGAAATGGTTTTCTTCAATGTTTGTTGTCCGCAGTGTTGCTTTTTTAAAAACCTCCCAGTTGATGTTCACTCATGTATGTTTATGTTCTGTACACACATTTCAATGATTTCAGCTTAGTTTATGGGAAATGTTTTGTCCATCATCTTTGCCAAACAGCTATATTTATGAAGAGTCAGTCACACCAGTGTGTCAGTAAGTTAAAATCATGTATTTGTTAAATTTGAGAATGAAACAAAGTACCATAGTTGTTCTAACTTGCACCTGCCATTACCAGTGCATATCACTGAATTTAAAATAATTGAATGAGTCCTGTAACATTGTCAATGGGTTAAATTAATGGGATTTCAACACAACCAGGTGATGGAGCTGAAACAGCTGCAGAAGCTCCTCAACCACAAATCTATGACAAACTCCAGTTTGTAGCTCATCGAGTTGCTGAAAAGGATTTTCCGACCAACGTTCAATCTCAGTCAGTCAACACAGGAAAAACTCATGCATCGTCCCCAAGTGCATCCAAAAACACTTTAAAAAGGAAAACTCTGGACGATAGAGTAGCTCAGGTATCATTACAGTTTATATTACCTAAGGTCTTGTCTCTGGTTTTCCTGGTAACAGCCCGTCTGTGTTTTCCTGCCGCTTCAGGTACAGGCTGCAGTCCGGATTTGCTCTTCTTCCTGTGTGCCATGTACGCTCCCATCTGCACCATCGACTTCCAGCATGAGCCCATCAAGCCGTGTAAGGCGGTGTGCGAGCGGGCGAAGTCCGGCTGCGAGCCGGTGATGAAGCGCTACAACCACAGTTGGCCCGACAGCCTGGCCTGCAGCGAGCTGCCCTTGTACGACCGCGGAGTCTGCATCTCTCCTGAGGCCATCGTCAAGGCTGAAGGACCAGGTATGTTCACGATTTTAATAAATTATTATTATTATAAGCCTGCTATTTTTGTCTCAAAGCAGCTGATGATGGGAAGATTGCCTTCAGAATTGGTTCCACGTGAATGAATGTGGAGAGAATTATGTGAGGTTTCATTTGTCAAAAACACGACTGCTTTGTAAGACCTGTTTTTTCAATAGTGGAAATTTTATGTGATTATTGTCACGAAAAAGCTGACAACGATAATGACCAAAGAAAATAGGCAAATATCTTTACTGACAGGTCATTTCTATGTTCCCACGGTTTAAAATCTGGCTCCCCAGATTTATATGGCACATAACAAGAACATGACCAGGTCCAATGGTACCCAGGTCTACACAGCACATAAGTGGAAGTTGGGAACATGGGCTGCCGTGGATGAGGGTTAGGTTAGAACTGGGTAACAGAACCCAGGAAATACAAATATGCTCGTCTCTGTTGTTTGTCCATTCTGGGCTACTGTAGGAACATGGTGGGTTCCATGAAAGAGGACCTGCTCCTGATGTAGATATGTGAGGGCTCATTCTTGGTTTCAGGTGATTGTACCCGAATGAACACATATTGTAATCAGTTTAAGCCCTCTAAAAGTCCCTCTAAATACATCCTGAAACTTAAGGTTGAATTAAGGTTTCCTTTCAATAAGCAGTGACCCCAGAAGCTGATGTAATTAGTTAATGACGTGCCTCTCGGCTGTGGAAGTAACGCTCAGTTGTTACTGTAGGTAGGAAGCTGGTTAGCAGTTCACTTACGCTTCTTTTGATTTGTAACGGCTAAAAAAGACAAACCAGCCTCCAAACTGTTTGAGTACGGAGAGTACGTCGTACTGCAGCTCCATGCACACTGCCTCAACATCCAAATCATCAGGCATGTTGTGTCTGTAGTTATATTTGGTAAGATCTAAATGGACAATCTGCATCGGTGTTTACTGATAAGGTCTCTATTGTCAAGCTGTTCCATTTTGCAATGGCTTTTTGTTGCAGATTCTGTGATCTACATACTTATTTAACCTCAAAGATAGATTAACGTCTCTTAGTGTTGAACTCAGATCACAGTAATGCCCAAACTAAAAAAAACAGGGTAATTCTTTTGCATCACTGTTTGGAGATTTGAACTAGTTTCTGTAAACATGCAAAAATGAAATGTGTCACGTTAAAGATTATCCAAGCAGAAGCGGTCACCCATCATTACATTTAAACACAAATAGTACTTTCTGAATGTTCAGTTGAAGTTTGAACAATTTAGTTTTATTGTGTATTTTCCTGAAGTATGTAATTTTTTTTATTAGGAATTGAATAAAATCTAAATTATGAATTAAAAGAGGAACAAAACCTCTAAGATAGTCATGTTTATATAATACCAGCGACCTCTTTAATGATATAAACTGTGACATATACTGTCAGAATCTGAATATGGAGGCTCCCTCTGAATGAGGATATTTACTGAAAAACATGGACAGTGTTCCCTGCTTAGCTGAGCCCTATCAGGGTTTTCTGTCATGTTTCTGCTCTCAGCAGTTTGTTTCTGCTCCCTTTGAACAGATAGCGTGAGTCATTTCCCCTCCGACTTCACTCCCACTGACTTTCTCAAAGAGCTCCTTGATACAGGCGGCCCACTCATTTTACATTCAATAAAACCCTCACTGTCCTCTGCTTCTTTAAACAGGCCCAGGACCAGCGAGTCCTGAAAAAAAAACTCATCTCAATCCCCTGAACCTCCATAACGATACACCCACGTATCTCTGAGCTGCCCCGGCTCCCCTCAGCTCAGCGGGGCTTTGGGATTTTCCCTCGGTGTGATTTGTTGATTTGCTGAGGTTCAGTAAGGGTGTATCATTGAAGTCATTCCAGTGATTTTCTGTGGGACTCCAGTCTGAATGTTGCTGCTCAAAAGTTTATCCACAGTTGAAACAGAAATCTAAAGCAGCCACAGTTTAATCAGTGTTTCACTATTCATTCCTCACAAAAGCAAACCTTTTCTGTCACAGTAATAACCCCAATGCAAAGTTATTTTTACACACCTGTATACAAACAGGTACAAAGGGCCTGTACCACGGGGCTCTTTTGTGGCCATCTAACTTTACTGAGCTCCAGTGATAAAATAATGGAAAGGCAAAATCAGAGTTAGAAATCCTGTCTGGAAATTAAAAAAAATCTGTCTGCAATTAAAATGTAGCTTTAACTGTCATTATTTATTGTGATAAACTCCTCACTTGTTTATAAGAAGCACCAATGTGACACATCGATGTGTGGACATATCAGGACCCTGTAGGAATGGTGTCTGTGTTAGCAGTGATCTGATTGGTCAGTTTACATCCGATCCTCCGAAGTTAACCATCTGCTGAGCAGATTAGCCCTGCTGCACAGGTTACCATGGTGATCAATCCCAGTTCTGCGCTCCGTTCACATGCTGCAAGTCTCTGAATGTTTGCTCAACTTTTGTGTATAATCAAGGAACTGGGGGGAAATGTTTTCTTTCTGTTCGGACACTGACTGCTGTCTCTCTGTGTCTCTGAAGATCCATACTATCAGGACCCAGCCAGATGTAACCCAGGTGAGGCTGACCTTTGACCTCTCATCCTCCCTAAACTGTGATCAGTTTCCTAGAAGCTAGCCTCTGTGGTTAGCTGGTTGATTTTATGAACTAAAAGTAAAGGGAGGAGAATTCATTTGAGACATTAGGGCACATCGTCACAGACGTTGTGTGTCTGCGACTTGTATACGACCTCAGAGATTCCACAAAGGAGAGCAACTACTCAGTCAGTGGAACTTGTTACTGGGAACCTTGTATTCCTCACTAACATGCTGGGTTTGGTTCCCTGACAGAATCCAGTCCAGACTTCCCCATGGACTCCAACAACCTCCACTGCAGAGGACCAAATGGAGGTAACCTGTCTGTCTGCCTGTGTCCACCTCTGTCCTGTCCGGGCTCCTCCTCCAGGGAAGGGTGTGGCATCCAGAGAACCGAAGTTTTCTCCTTCAGAAATACACTTATTCACTGTCTTGCTGAAAATTGGAGAAGCTTCATACCATTTTCAAATCTGTCTGGTATCTCTAGAGCTAGGGCCTGGAGCCGGTGGGCTTATTTTAGCACAATGACTGGAAACAGGGAAACAGAGAGCCTGAATCTGTCCAAATGTAACAAAACCAACTACCAACACCTGTAAAGCTCACGACCAGGGCTGTTACATCTTGGTAAGTTTGTATAATAAGCCTTGAAACGGCAGGTTGTGGTTGCACATCTTGCTTTACACCAGGAGTCTCCAACCTGTTGCTCGCAAGCTACCAGTAGCTAGTTACCCGGTTCTGAGTAGCTCGCTGAAGGTTAAAACAATATGCAGTGTTTCTCACACTCCCTTACTTGGGCGGGTATAAAGAGATTCGGTGATCCATTTGAGTATTTTTTTATGTTTATTTATTCATTCATTAACGTGTCCAAAATAATTACATTGTCAACACGATTGATTGACGAGTGGACAATCTCCCGTCGCTCCCTTCACCTGTCTGCTCCGCACCAGAGGGGGGACAAGCAGAGTTGAGCTCCGCCCTTCATGAAACACACAGAGATCAGAGGACAGTAACAAGCACGACCTGCAACGCACCTGCAAAACACAGCAGAGACTCACACTGAGCTGAAAAGAAATGTGTGCTCTTAAATCAGGTAAAAGAAAGTCGACTGAATGCCAAAAATGAAAAGCCCTCCAGTTTCACACAGGGTCCAGCCATATGCTATGTTTTGACCCAGACATGTGTTTCGTTCAGGAGGGGCAGAGGAACCCAATCGAAGGGGAAACACTGGAAATCCTATAATAGAACGCTTTATTTGACACTTTTTAGCCCCCCCGCTGACAAAGGAAGCAGTTTGAACCCCGACACTACTGTATTAAGTGACTTAAACTTTCTCAAGTTGCAATCGTGAGAACCTTTCCCGGCTCACTTGAACATGGCACAGTAAATTGTGGAAATGTGGACGTTTGAGGACAGAGCCTGAACAGTTTCTCTTTGTGTCAGTTTTCCTTTTCAAAATGATGACGAGAGCTTCTCCCACTTTGTTCTTCAGTCGATCGCTGCAGGTGTAAGACCGTCAAAATGGGTTTGAAAACCTACCTGAAGAACAACTACAACTACGGTGAGTCATCTGGGACTTATTTCAGTTTTTACAAATATGAGACAGAAGATCATTTTATTTTACTCTGACGCTGTTGTATATAGAAGTACAAGCTGATATATTCATTAAACCACATTTAAACCATAGTTATCAGTATATTATATATTGTTCATTTAAGCATCAAATCCTTCCCAGTAATGTTAAAGGGTTTCCTTTCTTTGTGATCCCACTGAGAATCAACAGTCAGTCTGCAGCTCTGAGAAGATTTCAGCTGTGTCGGGTTGTTCTCATTCTTTTATGGTATTAGTTGTTGTTCACAGAAACAATCCATATATTGTATATCTGATTTAAAAAAAGAAAGTGTGGCATTCGTTATGCAGCTTGCATCAGTTGGCCAGTTTCTCCTGGTTTGTTGGTGCTTGTCTAAACCAACACTTTGTATAAATAGTCCTTGCTTTTGCTGGCACTAATAGAGATGCTAATAAAGAAAGAAAGAAAGAAACCTTTATTCTTTTTTTAACAAGACTGTCTTAACTGTACTGTAGGTGGCTAAAAATCGTTTTAGTTCCAGTGAGCTCTTTAGTAGATTCTTTTTCTTGGACCAGTTTTTCCCCCTTCATGTCAAAGGAAAGGTTTTCTGTGCCGAGGCTGTTAGCTTAACTAGATTAAATTGGAGACAAAAAAGCCTGAGACCAGAAAGGCTTTTCCAGATGATTACAGCACACAGGCATGAGTTGGCAAATCCTGCAGAGATTTCCACGTGGACTTCACTAATGCTTTTGGCTGAAGGATCCGTTTGGGAAAGATTTTCGATTTTTTTTTTTTTTTTTCCAGTCATCATTAAACACGAACTCACTTTTGAAATATTCAGATATGATTGAAACAGAGGAGTTTAGTAAAGCATCAAAGCATGTCGGAGTGCACAAGGTGGTCTTCATAAATGTTTCTGCTGGCGCTCTAACTGGTAATTAACACTGCTGCTGATTTAACTTTTTCACTGTGCTGGTTTCTTCTCAGTCTCTGCGGCTTCCACCTCCTCTGTTCTCTTAAACTTGCAGCAGTGTCTTTGTTCTCTGCATTAGGTGAATTTATTGGCGTGTTACTACTGAAACTTGTGCATCTATTAAGGGAGTATTGTCTGACAAAAACAGTCACTTTTCCATTTGTTTTGATAAGTGTTTACCAGGTTTGGAAGGTAACTTGTGTTACTGGTAGTTGAGGATGGTAGATTTTTTTTTGTTTTTCAAATTGAGGCAGAATGACAGAAAAAGCTAAATTATTAAGTCCAGTTTTAAAGAGTACAACTCACAAATACAAAAGTATAACAACTCAAATAAATGTATAAAACACAATGGGTTTGTGATCAGGAAGTCCACTGAGTTCAACCAAGTCTTAGTTATGAAAAATTGCCATTTTATTGGCCCTATGTGTGTCAGCTGTCATCCCATGTGGATTGCTAATGGCAAAATGGTAGAGCGCAACAGTAGGTGGCATGACCCAAAATATACACCAGAAATTTCAGGTACTGATGAATCAAGAGCTCATGAACACCACAGAAGTGTCCAAGCAGGGGCGACCTGATAGCCGAGTGGTCGATTCCCGAACCGGACCTTTACTGCTCTCTTTCTCTACATTTTCTGTCTGACCCGACTGTGACTGTTGCTGCTTTCAAATTGAAGTCGGAGCTCGTGGTTACGACATAGGAAGCCGTATGCTCGGTGTTAAGTCATGACGACACTGTTGATAGGGAAGAGCAACAGCGACGGCATCTAGAGGCCATCGGCTAATGGTGCGTTCAGTCAGCTGGGAAGTGGGAAAGTTCTGACTTGATAACCTCCGACTTCCTAGTTCAGAGCGTTCACGTCACAACAACAAAAAGGCAACATGACAAACAGCGTCGTCATCACCCAAGTAGACCATCACAGAGAGTCATTATTATTTGTGCAGTACATTTTCTACTCGTGTTTATAAACTAACGTATAAAACAGCCAGCAAACTAATGGCAACAGAGTAATTTAGGATACCAACCCAACCCAATAATTGGGTCACCAGCTGTAGTTGTCTGTTGATATAGTAATTAGTATCGTGTACCGGCACCACACCCTGCTCTAATTAGTATGACCTTAATTCACCATAATATGACTTATTTTTACATTGAGCAAGTGTATCTCTTCCTTTCACCACAAACGTTGCTGTGTCCAGTGACGTCAGACCTACTTTTCTAGGCTCTCAAAAACCTCAGACTTTCCGAGCGGGAAATTCCCAGTTCAACAGGCGTTCAGGGAATTTCTCCCACTCGGCGGTCGGAACTTTCCCACTTCCCAGTTGCTTATGAACACACCATAACAATTTAGCAAGCTAGCGGGCAGGTAATGCAGGAAATGCAAAGACACAGTGGCAGAGAGAAAAGATGAAGCCGTTGAAACATTTTCCTCCAACTGAAGTTACAATTAACTTGACAGCCAATGAAAAATAAACTTTCAGGGCCTCCACCATTTCCATAAATGTTAGCAAATACATCACTCAGAGCTTCCAGAAAATTCAGCAGTCTGCGGTGTTCATATGGACTCTTCTTGTGAACACGGTAAACACAGAGACTGGATATAAAATTGGATGTAGCTTCAGGGTCTAAAAAATGAGGCCGATGTGGAAGTGCTAAAAGCTGCAATATCACCAAGTGCCGATAGAGGTTGGCTCCAAAAAGCCTCTTTAGACTTCCAGTCAATGAAATTATAATGAAATTAAAATTCAATAAAAAAATGTCCACAAGTTCTTAGTGTTTACTAGCTAAAGTCCCTCTTTCTTACCAGTTGTCTAAAAAGTAATCCTCAAAAAGCCATGTTTTTTTTCTTGTTGTTTTTTTGGTGGGGGGGTCTGTTTGATTGACAGGCCGGTGATGCAGTCAGCTTTCCCTTATCGGTGGGCGGGATGCAGCGTTGTCGGGTTTCCAATTGGATCGAGTCAGATCCGCCGCCTGCATTCTGGCTCCGAACTCGCTAGATAGCTACGGCCAATATCCAAACTCAAGGCTTCATAACGGCCGTTCATAAACCAATGGGTGACGTCACTGCTGGTTGCCGCTTGGGTAAAGCACAACGCCATTTTGAAAGCAGCATATAACCTGCTAAAAGCTAACCATTAGCATGCTAGCCAACTGGGCTATCACTCGTCAATCCCATTCAGGTTACTAACAGATGCAAACAAGATGCAAAGGGTATATTCTTAATTATGATTTGTACCACTGACTGCTGTCTGATGACTGTCTACTACACTACTACTCCTCTGTCGAGGGGCTGTTTATACTCCGGCAGACAATGTTTACATAAAATTGGTGAGAAACATTGGAAATAAACTCCCAAAGCTTTCCTCCATTTTGAATCTCCAGTAGGTTTTTAGTTAACGGTGCAAAGTTGGATGTTAAAAGTTACATAAATGACTTATACATGTGTCACAGGGCCTTTACATCGTAACTGTCCTTATCTCCACTTCTGTGTTCAGCACCAAGGACAGCAGCCGGACAAACTGTCTTCAGGGTTACTAACCAGACAGAAAAAACAGACAAATAGTGCTCCACCAAACCTGTCTGTTGATTTAATGGACATTCATACGTTGCTTTTAAGGTACATTATTACGCTACAAAAAGAAATGGGTGGGTGGGGTGTTCTTTTTATTGATTTGTTTGCCACCCAGTGAAGCTCCATATATTTACAGATTGATAGTGTTGCTCACAGCGTCACAAAATGTTAAGCTTCATTAAGTCATAGAAGAAAAAACAGATTGCATTGTGAAAACACAGACACTTGGCAAAGTATATACTAATAATTTTATAGCATCTTTCAAAAACAGATATCAAACTTGACTTCAAATGTTTGGCCTCTTCTGGTTTTGACCTTTGACCTGGAGTTACTAACAGACCTCTGCCCGAGGATGTCGGAGCATGCCAGAGATATAATCAAGAACCAGCCCAAAGTGTAATCATTAATATAATAAAAATCAATTCTAAAACATAGAGGTAGCCAGTGTGGGATGCTAAAATCTGTGTTGTATGGATTCTGTGATTGGATTTAAGGAGTAGTGTTGCTGCAGCGTTCTGGACCAGGTGAAGTTTGTCTAGGTTTCAGTGGGTAAGACAGAAATACAGCGAGATACATTGATATACCTGGGATGTACTGAAAGCATGGAAAGCAAGTTCTTTACGCATAGCAAGAATCAATTCTTGAAATATTTTGAAAGTGACAGATAAAAAGAGTAACTTGCAGCCTCTAGACTGGACTTTTTGTGTCATTTTCTTTTTCAGTCTGACATTGTGTTAATTTTGTAGCTCGGGATGAAGGTGTGTGGGATTCATTTGCACTAAATCTATCAGTAGAGATGTTTCTATTTTAAAGGAATTCACACACTGGGGACGTTTTTTTTTTTTTATTATTATTTGATTGATTCAAAGGTCTATTTTTTTCGTGTCGTTTTTGTCGAGAGTACCTTCACGTCCTTGGAAGGAGGTCGATTCTTCTTACCTTTCGCACCGCGAATAAAAGCATCAACCAATCACATTTCAATGCATCGCAATTCTGGTGACTGATGGCTGTGCTGATTTAAAAAAATATATTCTTGCCAGTTTGAATCCATAATTTTTTTTTATTTACTTTTATAGAATGAGATGTTACAAATCTATTTTAACTTTTTGTTTCAAAACTGTCGCAAATTCCCATCGCTGCTAGTACAAAATAGTTTTGGTGTTGTTTTTTCGTCCAGCCCCTGATGTGTAAAGACTTTTGGTCCCACCCACAAAGCTCTGCTTTGTTTCTTCCAATGATGGAACAGCCAACACTGAGCACCATACCTGCATAAATTGCTAAAAGATCCACAATGTAGGCAGTGACTCAGAGGTCTGGAGCCTGGCCAGCAGAAGCTAAATAACGATTTAAACTTAATTAAGAAATAAATAAAAAGCATTTGCAGGTTATAGGGCTCTGCGTGCAGATATAAACACAAGGAATGGTTTAAATCTAATATCCAAAGTGTCCATGTATGCTGACAAGTCTCGTCTTCAGTTATCAGGGCGAGGGTGAGGGAGGTGAGGAATCGCGGTCTGGAGCCCACGGCGGTGGTGGAGGTGAAGGAGGTGCTCAAGTCTTCTCTGGTCAACATTCCCAAGGAGACACAGACGCTCTACTACTCGTCCTCTTGTCTGTGTCCTCCTCTGGCTCTTGGAGACGAGTACCTCATTATGGGCTACGAGAACGAGGAGACATCCAGGTAATGATGATTTTATTATTGATATAGCACTTTTCCAAAAAAGATTTAAAGGCTACGATCATTGTTGTCATCAAGTTGGTTAAATACAAGACCAACTGGAACTCGCTGCAGTTTGTTTTGGGTGAAGCACACGCACAATTGGTGGTTATCAAACTTTGACCTGTACCTACATACTTTGGCAGCGTTATCTTTGCGTTTACGCAAGCGTTCGTTCCAGCGTTTACTCATGATGTTGTTGAAAAACTGCTCCTAACAGCCGGATTCAGAGAAAAAAATAAAACACTTGTTATGGATGTCCAAATTATATTAATATTATGCTGATCAGCATAACATGGAGAGGTTTCTATAACCTACTCAAAGTTAGTGACACCAATACACATGCTTATATAGAGTACAGTCACCAAAACCTCCCATTGCATTGGTCAGTTCTACAGTTTCATGGTCTCATCCTTTCCTCACCATGTAGAGAAGATCATGAAACGGAAGTCTTTCCAGCAAGCAGATCAACCAGCAGGGAAAAACATTGTTGTGCTACTGTTATTAATTACTGCTAATTCGTCTGCTACACTGAGTCAGAGCCAGGTATTATATTTTTTTACAGCTGTATACTGATGTTAGTGGAGGTCAGCCATAAAGCACTGTGGAAAACCCTGCAAGAAAAATGAGTTGTGTGTTTGTGGTTGCAGGTTGCTCCTGATTGACAGCTCCATTGCTCAGAAATGGAAGGACAAAATGGGCCGAAAGGTCAAGGTGCGTATCAAATTCTGCTCTGACAACAGCGTTCAAGCCAAACCCAGCTGTTGTTAACTACTTTCAGACCTTTGCTTTTTTTTAAAAACAGATACTGATTCCTGCCAACTGTAGCAAATGACAACAACAGTTAGCATCAAGTTATTGTAATCTGCTTTCATTGCCAAAGGCTTTGGGCATGTGTGTTGTTGATTTTCCCTCTGGAGACTTGACATTGACAATGTTCCCACATCGAGGACTCTGAAGCAAAGCACCATTACAAACTCTAATGTACAGCTGATCTATTCACCACTGACATTAAATTGCAGGACCATGATAAATAACAGCAGCTGACAGTGATTTCATCTTATGGAGTGACGGGACATGTAAGTCTCACTTTCCTTCTGTCCTTCTGTCCAGAGATGGGATCAGATCCTGCAGGGGAAAGGCCGAGCAGCTACACGCCGGAGTCGCCACTGAGATCTGACTGTGTGTGTGTGTGTGTGTGTGTGTGTGTGTGTGTGTGTGTGTGTGTGTGTGTGTGTGTGTGTGTGTGTGTGCATGCGTGCGTGGATATTGCACTATCACAGGCTGTTGTAGCTGAATGTAGTTCATCTTCATCTATCAGACGGTTTGGAGTCAGATTTTTGTCATTTACTTTCTTTGCACAAACATTATTTAGTGTGCGTTTAGTGTGTGTGTGTTTTGTCAGTTTGTGTGTGTGTGTGTTTGTGTGTGTATACACCTAAAGCACTCGGTTAAGACAAGAAAGGGGGTGGAGCTTTAACGCTGTAGTACTAAATCTACGCACAGCCATACAGTATGTACATGACACTTTTTGGAACAAATTTATTTTCGGTGGCGGCCATGTTGGCTCCATAGCTTTTCTCTGTGTTTCTAATTTGTAATAATGGTGGATTTTGGCTCTGTTACCATGGCAATGTGGTGGAGGACATTGAAATGATAAAAAAAAACATTTTGACTTGGACATACTGACTATGATTGATCTGAATCATGACCTGAACTGAGTAGAAAATGAAGGAAGACGCTTTGTTCAGACAGCGGTAAGAGCAGCGACAACTGCATCAACAACAACAACAACAACAACAACAACAGCAGCAGCAGCATCAGCAGCAGCAGCAGCAGCAGCATCAACACCAACAGCAACAACTACAACCGTAACAGCAGCAACAACAGCAGGAGAGAGTTTACTGACTTCTCCAGTCTTGTTCGGTCCAGCTGTGGATGACTCATGGGCCAAAGATCTCAGGTTCCCTGCATGTCAGCCTCAGGATGGAGTGACTATTAATTAAAAAAAATTAAGAACTCAATCAATCAATTGCAAAGAGATACAAAACGACAACAAAGGCACACAAGAAACAAAATCATAAAGTGACAACTACCACAATGAGGCACAAAGAAATTATAGAGACTCAAAATGACAAAAAAAAAACTCAGTGATCACAAAAAGACATAAAATAACTTTAAGGAGACACAAAGTGTCTGCATGACACAGGTGTGTGCACGGGGATCCACGGATCCAGTGCCTCATGTCACATCATCTGTCATCAAACAACAAAATGACATGAGAGGAGTGTGAAGGTGACTTGTGTTTAAATTAAAGAAATCTACACATTTATAAAGCAGGAAACACGTGACATGAAATCTGATGTGCAAATACAGTAGTGAGTTAATAACGAAAACTTTGTAATGATTTTTAACATTTTATTTAAAATTCCAGTTAGTGTTGCAACATTTGAAGACACAACAAGCAAAGAGGAATAAGTGAGAAATGAACTGATTGAATTCTATTTTGATGCAACAGATCTAATTTCTCCACCATGTTTGAGGTGACGTGGGCTGCAGTGTTGTGATTTGTCCCGAGCTAAAGTGAAGGAGCACATGTTAACCCCTCACTGACACACGCTGCTGGATTGTCATGTATTACTCAGTGAAACAGGATGTAGAAGGAAGAGTGAAAAGGGTTTGGGTTTATTCACTCTCTCCCATTCACTTCCATTCTACCTGCACAACAGATGAATTCAGTCAGTTGCTTCCTGTTTTGTTCACTGTTAAACTTTATAGTTTGTATCACTCGCATCAGAGCTTTGACCATCAACTTGTTTTCTGTGTAAAATGTTAAACAGAAAAGGAATGAGACCGTCTTATGGAAGATCAGTTTGTGCCTTTTCCTGTTGTCGTGAAGAAGCAAGAAAACTCCAGTATTTTTTACATTTACTAAGTGGAGCGAGTACTGTTAGCAAGCACTGACATTCTCTGTGTCTGAAATCACCTCCCTATTCACTTACTCACGACTCCCTACACTTAACAAAGAAATGGAGATTTCCTACATTTGTCAATATTTCATTTTTTCATAATCTTTAATAAAAAGCACTGAATTGTGAGATTGTCAGTAGAAAGTAGTGAACAAGCTTTGGACACCATCTTTTTTGTTCCATTGTGAAAATTTCAGGGCATTACATAGTCATTCAATTTCAATAAGATAATTCAACAAAATGATGAATAGTACGTAAATGTCGTGCCCTCTGTAGAGTGTCTCTGCAGTGTTCAAATTTCATTTAAGATCGTTAGATCTTTTAATAGGACACTATTTTATATCTTTTTCATTGTGCCATGCCGGTCAGAGAAGGACAGAAAACAAACATTAATGCCTACAAATATGTATCGAATACATGAATTTACCAACATTGATGTCACAGTTTTGTCAGTACTTTCCAACTTAATATGACAATATCATTGATCCATGAACATGATCAGGACACAGTCAAGAGCTCCGGGGGCCCCTGGGTCAGAGCAAAATGTCTGTTAATATTACCAGTTTAAAAGTGACGCAGCTCAATTGGACTCCAAAGACAGGCCAAACTTTGCCAAAGAGATGCAAACTGACCTTTAAGAAAGAGACAAAAAAAACACAATTTGCTTAAAAAAAAGACCACAAAGTGAAGCCACAGCGATGTACGTGAACATACATTAAAGAAATTTAAACAACTTTTTTTTAAGACTTTAGAAGACCTGCAGATACTGTGTATAATAAGTAGGGAGGGATTTTGGACACACCTGTAGTGTTTGTTTAAGGAGCAAGCAATTATTTTATCACATTATTTATTACAATAATGAGCTCCTTCACACTAAAAAGTAAACTAAGTGCAGCACTCCAGACACATGTAACACACACCACATGTGTTATACTGACAGAAGATGTAGTGAGGGTAGCCAGGATAATCTCAGCCAACATGGAGATGTGACTCACTTGTTTTGTTAACCCTTCCCTTTGTGTGTGTTGTGGATCAGTCTGAGGAATTGAACATTTTATTGGGTGTAATTCACTTGTATCCCAAACAGCAGCCAGCTGGTCTTTACTTTTACAAATTAACTCTGAAAAATGTCTAACTGAGGCTGCTGTAAGGAAGAAACCAGAATTTAAATCCATATTAAACACAATAAAGTAATTAAAATCTCTTTTTCAAGGCAGACTTTCCGACTTGTCAGAGCAGGAAATGGCTCAAGTGTTCCATGGCAGTGTTACATGAGCCAGCATACAGCATACACAATACAAGAGCCCTGAAACTGAAGCCTTCATTCTTCATTTTTAGTTTACCTGTGCTTTCCTGACTGTCACATGTGGATACGTCCTCGGTGAATTTCAGAGGAACTTTTTTTTTTCTTGTTGAGAGCATAATAGAAGTCCTGTTGTCTGAGCACAGCCTCACATAAACAAACAATATTGTAATTATCACCCAGTGACTGTGTTCATGTAAAGACACTAACACTCATTATACAGTACTCTATACTAACACTCTGATATCTGAACTCTGGACTTTTCACAGCAGTTTGAACCATTAAACATGAATTTAGACCACAATGTTCCTCTGGAGGTTTTAATGGAGCTCCACTGTGGGGTTGGAGGGGTGTCCCTCAGGGGCCCAGCGGGGGATTAAAAATATAACCCACTGCACACATTAGCAAACAGGCTGGAAATTGCAATCTCGGTGGTCAAGTACTCACAATTCTCAAATTACTTTTACTACCAGCATCTGATATTTTGAAATAGAAAGATAAAACTGAACATATTTTCTGAAATTGAAGGTACACATGCAGTTACTTTTAGTCCTTTTATATTCTCTTTCAATCTCACTTTCCCTTCAAGTGTCAAGTACATGTTCACATCACTCACTTAAGGAAGAATACAACACTTCATTTCTCAGTATCATTTAAACTATGGGGAAATGAATAAATAGACACAGCTCATTCTATTCAGTGCAGGAGAAAAATGCTAGATGCAATAGACAGTCAAAGTGTGCAGAGCTGATTACAAGAAGAGATCTTTTTTCTTTTTTTTAAAGACATTTACCTTACATAACTTAGAATTTCTATATTTGGTTTTGTCAGTAATGAAGCATAATATAGACTACTCTGTTTTCAGTTCTCAGTAAAACAGCTCACAATAAAGAAAATTAACCACAAAAACCTGAAGCTATGGTGCTGAACTTTTACTTATAAATACAAAACGAGTTCAGGCAATGATTGAGCCAATGAATGCCTGATAGATCTCTGTATTTCACAGTTTTCACATCTGTTGAGACATTCCTGTGATAAACTGACCATCCTTTAAAGGTAGCTAATTGGCTGCATGCCAATTGGAGTGGAGGTAAAATAATTCAATAATTCAGCTGATCTATACTTCCAAACTGGTTAAAGTCGGATATTGAAAGTCGTTTTGCCAGGGTTGTGATGCCTTTTATTTCATTTATCTTCCCTTTATCTGAAATGTATCACAGCAGTGACAGAGTAGGCTACGTTGGAGCACATGACGGAAGCACGTGTCGACAGGGTTTCTGTATTCACTGACTGGCAGAAGGAAGAGACAAAAGTTTACACAACTTGGGGGCTGAACTTTACAACAAGCTGAACATCACACATCTGGCATATTATGGCAACATAAAGTTATTGATAACTTTGCTATGATAATAGCATTCATTTGGTGTCATTTTCCTGGCAACTTAGCAATAGCATTCTCTCTGCCTGTAATTCTGTTGTGGTCCTCTCCATCTCCTCCTGCAGTCGACCATGCAAAGAAGAAACCATGTAGAAACATGATCCAGAAACTCCACTTCGTTCTCTGGGTCCAGACTCATTTAAGATGGACTGAGGAGAAGTGGAAAATTGCCCTGTGGTCGAATGAATCAAAATTTTAAATCCTCCAGGCTAAAGAGGAGCGGGACCATCCACCCTGTTATCAGCGCATAGTTCAAAAGTTAGCATCCGTGACAGTATGGGGGTGTATTATTGTACATGGCATATCTGGGAATAATATATACAGGTTTTGGAGCAACATATATGCTGCCATAATTTCAATAAATTTCAAATCCCGCCCGGAGCAATGACTTTGATTACAAGGACCCCCCAGCTACTCTCATAATGTTAATCTCATCCAAAAGGAATTTAATGTATCACTGAGCACGAACAAAAAGCTGTTGCAAGTGTCTCAGTGGCCTCCAAAGGCCACTTACATGTTTGGTGTATTTGACTTGGATCAACAGCAACAACCTGTAAAAGCTGTTTACTGATTAAAACCTGGCTTGAAGTATTGAAATAAAGTTAGTCTAAATAATGGAGCAGCATAATCCAGATTGAGGAACAAACTAGAAGAGGAGACGAGTTGAACCTTCAGACCTTCTCACTAATGGCAGTAAAGTTTGTTTAACAAAACAGAGCAGCAGCATGAAACTCAGCCATCGTGCAGTGTGTGTGTGTGTGTGTGTGTGTGTGTGTGTGTGTGTAGGCGTACTTCCAATAGTTCCTGCCTACTAATTTCCAGCAGTGTTTTCACAGCTGCAGTTTCCATGAGAGGGAAGAGAAAATGTTTTCATGGATTTATTGCTATTACACCTCCTTATCCTCCTCAGCTCTCGTCCTCCCCGCTCCTCTCCAGTCTTGCCTTGTCTCCTGTCCTCCTCCCCTCCATGTTGACTGCAGCTACTGCCTGACTGAAAACACACCTGGCTCTGGCATAAGGTGAAGTCTGTTTCGGGAGGCTGAGTGGCTCTATTCATGTCCCTGAATGCTGAAACAGCAAACAGTCACACACTGAATATTTTCATATGGAGTGACCTTGCTGAAAGCAGTTAAAGCTGCTTAAAAATATTTTTCAACACTAGAGGGCAGAAAGTGGACAGAAACAGAAAGAAGCAGAATTCATATACTTATCAAGTTAAGACTACTATTAATAGGGCTGAATAATGTTCAAAAATGTTGGATATCAGTACCAATACCTTGAAGTCGATATCGCTCCCTAAACTATCCTTTTTTCTATCCCAATTTTTCTAATTTATAAAATTGAAACATTACGCATTGCAGTACAAATCCTTAGTTTCCATGTAGTTTAGAGAGGGAGAGTGCAACCCAGATTGTTTTGTAGCTAACAGATGTCCCCCCAACCTTCAAAAGCAAGCTATGGCTCCACACTACAATTTACCAGTGTTCTCTAAATGCCTCCAGCCTCCATTTACTGCAGCACATGTAACTCAGAGAGGAATGGGGCCAAAAATAAAAGAAAACAAGTAAAAGAGTAAAATAAGCCCTTCCAATGTCTGGTTTACCTAAATTGAAATCTACATATGGTAAACACTGTGGAACAATGATGCTGATGAGATTTACTTGTATATGTAAACGTAGGAAAACGAGAATGTATTTGTGTCATGGAAAGTATATAAAAGTTGACGTAGGTCAGACAAGTGCGGCCAATGCGGAAGTGCTTTAAACTGCAATACCACCGAGGTCCACGAGGGGTTGGCACCAAAATAGCCTGGATCCAGCAGACTCCCATTCAATTTCTCTCATGAAATGCAAAGTTTCCACACATCAATCGTGTCATTCACTAAAGCCACTCTTTCACATTAATTTTCTGGTGGTCCATCTGAAAATAATTCCATCACTAACTAGATTTTAGGCCCCAAAAAGCAGTATGTTGGGGGTCGTGTCTGTTTAAATGACAGGTAGCTCGCGTTCCCCCCAGCTTGTCCAAATATGGTCACTTCTGGCTCCAAAATAGCAAGATGGCGATGGCCAAAATGTCGAAACTCGAGTCCTCAGAATTGCATTTCACAAACTATAGGTGACTTCACTGTCTGTTGCCACTTGGTTTGTGTGGGTGTAGCCTTGGTATCAAAATTTGGTACCAAATAACTTTTTTGAGAGTAGACACTATCAAAGCAATTCGGTGGATGGCATAAATGTTCAGAAGTTCAGTACTCAGCCCTACACGTTAACCAAAATTAACTCCAACGCAGAAGCAGAGAGCATGATCATCCCTTTAAAGGCTAATTTATGTTAAGTGATCAGTCCAGTGTTTGCTTTAGAATTCACAGGTGTTAGAAGCATGGTTTGTTCCAATAGTTGTTATATTTTTGTCCTTTTTGGTCAGATAGCTTCTGAGATTGGTCGATGTTTTTGTCGATGTTTATGAACTTACTTCTGATATTCTCTATTTGTTTCGGCCTGTTTAATCCATTATTCTCTTGTGTTTTGGCCCTATTTCATCACATTCTCTTACAAGTCTTAGGTCGACTGTTTGGTCGAGTACTTGGTCGAGTACTTGGTTATATTTATAGCCCTTTTTCCTTTAATGTTCTCTGATATTTTATCTCTGGTTTGGTTCATGTTACTTTCCCCTTTTTATGCTTTATTCACTGGTGTTTTATGCCTGTTGGGTCCAATACTCTCTGTTGTTATAGTCTTGGTTTGGGTCGATACTTGCTGCTGTTTAGTAATAGTTTGGACAAATATTCAGTGGTGTTTTTAACCCTGGTTTGGTCCAGTGTTCAGTGAGCTGTTTTAGCCTTGCTATTACTTTGGGCCAGTATCATCTGCTGCTATAGCCCCTGGTTTTGTTTAGCCCTGGACTGGTTCCGGATTTTTCCTGTTTTGGTTTGCTATCATTTTTGTGTTTTAGACCTGGCTCAGTCCATTATTATCCGGGGATAAATCCCCTGTTTTTGTCCAATGTTCTTTGGTGTTTTAGCCCTGGTTTGATCCAGTATTTGCTGGTCTTTAGTGCTAATTTGGTCCAATACTCACAGGTGTTAATAGTCACGTTAAGCCCAATGTTCTCTTTAGTTTACCGTTTTGGTCCAATAAATGCTGTTTGTTGTTTTAGCTGTTAAGTATTAGATAAGCGTTTCCCATGCTGGGTCACACGGAGCTCCAGCCAGCCTGCGCTCTATTCACTTCTACCCCAGCTCCTCTGACTCTGGCTGGGCTTTCTCTGACAGCCACTAGGGCCCTGGCTGGAGCTACATTATCTGTATCAAGAAACAAAATATGCATCTAATTTGGAAAAACAAACTTTGTTTCTTAATTTCTGCTGAAATGAAATAGTTGAAATGCACACAGAGACACTTTTGCAGGAGTTTCTCTTGTGTGTTAATTGTTGTGATCAGGTGTTTAAAAGTTTGCATCTGTTAATCCGTGTACAGAGTCACGGGAATCCCTGCCCTCCGACTCCAACACGCGCAGCCAAATCTCCAACCGTCCAACACAGAAAGTGATTTTAGTCTGACTTCATCATCCAAATAAATACACGCAGGACAACCAGGTTGGTTCCCACAATGCCTCAGCCAGTGTTTGTCCAACTTGCTGCTCCATTTCACATAATGAAACAATAGAACGCACCCTCAGTAAGTGGTTCCAGTGGTTTATGGAGCAGTGCTGCGTCAATGCTGACCTCCAACTGCCCACAAAACAGAAAGAGAGGGGAGGTGGGGGGGAGAAAAGGAGGAAGAGAGAGAGCTAAACAGAAATTTCCTGGTCAAATAACACTGAAGTGGAAATTACATAAGGTCATTTAGGTAATTACAGCACCAGAGAACATTTTAAGTATTGGTTGTTTTACTGAGAGGTTCCACTTTGTAAGACTTTACATTTCTTACTGCACTACGTTTGTCTGAATTGCATAAATGTATAATAAAAGATAGATGGAGTTGGAACTGTTCAACAGTATAACCCAGTAGATTTGGTTTTACCTGACAACACGTTGGTATATCAAGTGAATTTCAAATAATGCTGCTGTTTTAAATGATTTTGTTAGTTTCTTACAAAGTCGTAATCATGTATTATTTGGTTGTATGAATGTAATGGTCAGTCGATCAGTTAGTCCACTACTTTGGTCCAGACTTTAATCTCTTTATTGGATGAATTGCTTTAAAATCTGGTGCAAACATTCCCGTTCCCCTGAGGATGATTCTTGTTGACTTCAGTTTATCTCCCGCCACCTTAAGATCGACATGTATAGTTTTGAATGAATTGTCTCAACACACACTGGATGGACTGCAATGAAATAATTTTCCTCAAGCACCTTTTTTCAAGGTCATTTTGTTTAATTAGCTAATGTCTTCATGCTTAGATTCTAAACTAAGATGGTGGGCATGGCAAACAAAGTATAGCTAACAACAGTATTTAGCTCAAACTGCCTAAAGGGACAGGCCTTACAGCAGGCAACTGTGACGTCACCCGTTGGATTGTGAGGGGCCGTTCTAAAGCCTCGAGTTTGGATTTTGGCCGTCGCCATGTTGCTATTTTGGAGCCAGAAGAGACCATATTTGGATGAGGTGGGAGGAGCGAGTGATGAGTCTGACTCAATCTGATTGGGAACCTGAGGACACGAGGCCCGCCCATCTATAGCAGAACCCTGACTGCACCACAGCCCTGTCAATCAAACCAACACGCCCCCAAACATACTGCTTTTTTCTAATTGTTGATAGGAGTATTTTCAGATGAACTGCCAGAAAACTTATAGGAAGGACTGACTTTAGCAAATGATACCAAAATGACTTGTGGGAATAGTTAATCAACTTTGTATTTCATGGGAGAAGTTGAATGGGAGTCGACGGAGCCTTTTTGGAGGCAGCCCCTAGTGGCCCTCAGTGGTTTTGCAGTTTAAGGCACTCCCATGCAGGCCTAATTTTTCAAACTTGGAAGCTCTGTCCACTTTTAGATACAGTCTGTAGTGCAGCCTCACACAGCAGCTAGCATGACTGCAAGTCTTGTTTTTACCTACACAATCATCATGTATGCTGCTTTCTGCAAGAAGAAAAGCTCCTCACAGTCAGCCATGTTAATTATTTACATTTGGTGTCATAGAACGCTTCAAGCTCAGAGTTCCTTATTTTCAGTTTGAAATTTCTGATCTCCAGGTTCAATCCATCCCACCATAATGTTAACATGGCCTGAGGTTCTCAGTCGGGACTCTGTAGAAGGACCAATGTGAAACTGGCCAGTTCCAAGTTGACTTAATCACACAACAAATAGAGTGAAAGAGTCTCAAAACCTTTCTTTTCATCTCCAGCTGGGCCCAGTGGGCAACAGCTTTGAATTCCATGTGAACAGACTAAATATTGTGTTTAGGAGGTTATTACTTAAGTACCTGCCTGTATTTTGTATCTGCTGCTTCATACCACAGTAGACAGGTTTAACTAACCATCACAACAGTCTGACACATTTCAATGCTGTCAGTAATGTGCTAAAAACTCACTTCTCACCGGTCTGTTTGCTTGTAACATTGATAAACCACTCAGACTCGTCGAGTACTCCCCGTTTCTGCAGAGAAGAGCAACAGCGACACCTGCTGGTTCTACTGGAAACACACAACCATTAAAAACCATTAGACAGCTACAGAAACTGAGTCTTATCTCTATCTGAACTACCAAACTAAGTCCTCATAAGCACAGCATCAATTCCACAATTTGTTCTTCACAGTAAAAGAGAAACAAATACAGTGAAGTCAGAATAATCTATTAAATTAGCTTGGAAAATGTAGCAGCCCTCCTCTAAATCCAAACATCCACCTTAAAGAGTATAGACTCTCCGTGTTTGGGGTCACAGACATTCCCAGCATGCATCACATGCAGGCAGTCAGTCCCTCCAATAAACAAGGCATCCTGAGCTCATTTCTGACTTGTTATAAACCCTGTGTGAACACATTTCAGCTCACAAATCCACTTCTGGTTTATCTCCTGTTCTTCACAACTGTCTTCCAGAGGAACAGCAGTGACATCTGCTGGTCCAAAGTAGGAATAACTTGAAAAATGTCAGTAACTGCTTCATGTTTGGTGACATAAAAATACATTAAAATGATATCCACTCCTTCTGTTCCCATGAAAAATCCAGAATCTAAAAGCAAATACATTCTATTGATAATGATTGTGCTCTGGAGTTCATGCAGGTGAATCCTGCTGCAACATTCAGGTGTTACGTGCATCATCGCAACAGTTTCAATGTTTGTTTTAAGTCAGCAAAACTGCCAAAAGGGTCCCAGCTTCTCAAATGTGATGATTCACTGCTTTCATTGCTCTTACATTATAATAAATTCGGTATTTTGTAGGTTTATTTGGTATTTAAATGAAAAAAGGCATCTGCTAACATTACTCTGGGATGCTGTGATTAGTTGTTTTTTTTTTTTCAGTTTTCTGATAAAGAGCAAACAATCAAGCAAATCATGGTATTTGGATTCTAACTAATAAAGTAAATAGTAATTCGTTGTCGCCCTATACAACTTTCCAAGTGAAGTAAAAATAAACACATGCCAAACCCTTTTTTTGCTGAGTTACATTTGAGTAAGTAAGTAATCAATAGACTGGATTTTTTTTTTTTTTTTTTTTTAAACACATTTTCATCAGTGTGCACAATTAAATTACATTTAACAGAATGCTATTTAATAATTACATTACAATTTTACTGGCCCAAAGTATGATGGACAACCAGTCGGGACAGTATGACAAAACATCATCCTTATATAGAATTTCCAGATTTTCCAAACAATGAAACAACATTTCCCGATTGATGTATCATTTAATTAACACAACGTAGTTGAAGTTTTTGGTCGAATTGATACTGTCACATTATGAGACAATGAGTTTCCTGGCTACTGAGTTGTTGTATGATGGTGCTGACAGAAACACTACAAAAAAAAAGTAAAAAGGATTGAACTGTGTCTGCAGCTTTTAGTTCAAAGGCCTCCTGAAAACCCTCAAACATCTCTACTGTCTACACAAGGGGAAATAAGGCATTCAAGATTTGTGTCAAATTGTCTTTTTCATCCCCTCTACAACCTCGAGTTTGAGGAAACTGAATTAAAAAATACTTTTCATGAAGTGGAGATACTCAGTCTAAAGGTGTGTTTCACTGTTGCTCTTAAGTTTCAAAATGGAAGTGAACAGACTGTATCCTCGAACTGATAGTAAGATGACAAACGCTCACACACAAAGAAAATGAGGAGGAAACGGATGAATTCTGATTGGTTCTCTTTACACAACTTACATAACCAACAATTATGCCACTGAATTATCTGGTCAATGAAATGTCAGCAGGCTAAAATGGCGTCTTGTTTTATACCACCAGCAAGTCCAACACCCAAAAGATAATCAGGTTAAGATGAGACACAGAAAAGCAGCAATTCTTCACATTTAAAAAGATGTATGCATGAAATATTTGGCACTTTTGCAAAAACAATAAATTAAAATTATTAAAAATGTCTTTATTTAATTTTCTTGTTAGCGCTATATGTGACTTTTGTTTTAAAAAAAAGAAAAAAGAAAAAGGTGAATAAAAATGGCAGTAAAGGTTATAAACGTTGACATGGAAACCGTAAACAGAAACACCTGGGTTTATTCTTAAACTGTTTCTACATCAATAATAAAGTACAGCACAATGTCAACATTTGGATCTCTGCGTGTGTGTGTGTGTATCAGTAACATTGCAGTGTCCAGTATACAGTGTCCCACAGTTTTACTTCATAGAGTAAATACAAACAATGGAGACGAAATAAAAACAAATAATAACAAAAACAAGGCAGAAGTGTTCAGTACATTCAACACAGCAGTAACAGTCAGTGTCAGTCTGTCTGTCTGTGTTACAGCTGTGGTCGTATCAAAGAGTGTTGACCGATTGATCATCACGTTGGACCAATCAAATCCACTTCTGTTCCTCCCTGACCAATCAGATTGCTGGCCTCTTTCACAGCACCACCCGCGCCCTGTCAGAACTCGTCCTACAACAGGAACAACAACATGTCAGACAGGTTTACTACGAAGTTCAACATACAGGCTTTCTTTGCCTTTCTCTGTTAACTCAGGCTTTTTGCTCTGAGTGTGTTCACATAAGAGAGGAGCTGTTTGCAGCATCTGACCAATAACAAACATTGTCAAGTGTACTGACAGCAGAGCGACATATTTTAAAAACGAGGAGCAAACTATAATCTTAAAAAAACTATAATGAAGTTAAAGACCTAATCCACACTGAAAGCAGCACATCTGCATCTGCTAAATGATGGGAACATGTGCAAAACAATCTCCGACTGTGAATGTGTAGCCGAAGTTGAAAGTCTTAGCCTATAATATCACCTCACCATAAAGTGCACAGAAACATCGGACTATTACATGTGCATATTTCATTAAATGAATGCATCATTAGATGTATTCTCATGAACGTTTTAGTCTTACCACTCTCACTGTCTCACTGTCTCAGTCTCACTGTCTCACTGTCTCACTCTGCGTACCGAGCTTCATACAGGATCTTCTTTGTTCGGTGGTGACAATTTTGAGAGATCTGATTGATCAGTAGGAGGTACTTTCTTATGTTTTGATCCGATTTCTCCAACATAACCTGCTCCAGACCAGGATAAGTTTGCAGCATAAGTTACCATGGTGATCTAGCCACCCTAAAAGAGAGCCAGCTTTGTGACATTGACAACTCTTTAGTCTCAACATACCTCGCTAACTCACTAATCTCACTTCGTAGTACACCCCTCTGGTTTGGTTGAAGTTTGAGGTGAACAGAGTTACCTTTGGCTTGTTCTGTAACCGTGGCAACAGCTGTTGTAGTTGCTGTCTGATGGTGTCAGCGATCACGTTAGCATCCCGGCTGTTGATGTGCTCCCCGCTGTGTTCATGCTGTTAACACAAACATACATTTCTTTAAATCTTTTCCACCATGAACTCATATTCTGCCTCTCTGACTCTTTCACAGCACACCTGATGACGCAGCATCATTTTTCTAACACAATTACACAAATCAGATGGCTGGCTTGAGGTACAATTAGCTATATAGTATAATCATAATAATATCTAGTGTTCTAAAAAATACAAGATTTGTACAAATTAAGCTCTTTCTTACTGTGAAAATGCTGCTGCTGCTTTGTGTGTGTGTGTGTGTGTGTGTGTGTGTGTGTGTGTGTGTGTGTGTGTGTGTGTGTGTGTGTGTGTGTGTGTGTGTGTGTGTGTGTGTGTGTGTCCTCACCCTCCTTGTTCCCAGGTACGGGTGAAATCTGACAGTTGGGTAGGCGGTGATTCCAGCTAATTGACAGGTCTGATAATGAGCCTGACAGTCCACCTTCCCTGCCCGGACCTCCCCTTTAAGGAGCTGTCAATCACACAAAGAACATCCCTTTGACCCCACAGAGAGAGAACCTCCTCTGTCGGAGGAGTTTGGCTTTGATTCATCTCTGCAGTCGACGCAGAACAAAAGCTACAGAGGAAAAACTGATTTCTTCAGAAAAAGAAAAGTTTCTCACCCGAGCCAGGACCTCAAACTCTGGGGCAAAGTTCTGGCAGGGTCCACACCAGGGAGCGTAGAAATCCAGGACCCAGTGATCCCGACCAGACAAAACCAGAGACCTGAAGGAGTCTGGAGTCAGGTCCACCGACGCTCTGGGTAAAGAACTGCACACACAAGATCACTACTGTTATTATAAGACTCCACATTCACTCAAACACTGGTACTGTACCACACGAAAGATTAGACAGAAGGAGGGAAGGAAGGAAGGAAGGAAGGAAGGAAGGAAGGAAGGAAGAAAGGAAGGAAGGAAGGAAGGAAGGAAGGAAGGAAGGAAGGAAGGAAGGAAGGAAAGAAGGAAACAAACAAATACACAAATAAAGAAACAAACAGAAAATAAGGAACAAAGAAAGACCGAATCTTGGGTCTCACCTGAGGGCCCATGCTCTGAGTGAATGGGCGTCTCTGTGCCAACCATTGTAACTCCTGCAGACAGACAGACAGACGGACGGACGGACAGACGGACGGACAGACGGACGGACAGACAGACAGACAGACAGACAGACAGACAGAAAACCAGGATCAATCTTTGACCTGAACAGGACAGTAACACACCCTGTTTAATAAGCACAGTGTTAACACTCAAAACTACTAATACTTAAACCTACTAACATACTAAAACACTCCCATTCAGAAGGACCTGATGTGTTTGGGATTTTTACAGCTTTTCTCTGAAAACAGCTGCATCAGATAATCAGGGTTTTTTTTTCTTGAAATGAGTGAAAATAATTGAAATAAACCAAACCAGACAACAATGTAACAAATCCAGCAGCTTTGTTGTGATGACCAAACTAATTGTAGCCAATCAGGTCATTGTGTAAGTTGGTGGTTTGAGTGTTTGATGTTGGAAGGTCAACAACAAAGAGCCAGAGCACCACTACGGTGCCACTCCACTCTGGCTGCTTCATGTATGTTATTTGGTCAAATTGCTGCTGTTGCAGGTGTTTCTATCCGTTTGGGTCTGATTTAAATATCCTTGGTTCAAATCATTCAGGTCGGACGCAGCCCCTCTGATTTTAAGTATTCATGTGATTCTGTGTCGGCTGCTTTATATGATCCAAAACTGTCTGTATGAAATGTGTTTAGCTGTGAGGAACATGTCCTGGAACTATCTCTGCACCGGATGCACAGAAATAAAACCATTTTTACATCGTGTGCACGGTGTAAAACTATTTCCAGAAGGAGCATTTCAAAGTGTCAAAGTGTGGTACGTACACGTAGCGGTCGGGCTGCCGGGCATTGCCGGGGTACAGTCTGATCTCAGGGTACGCCCTCACACTCTGACTCTGACAGAATGGCTGAAAGCGCTGACAGTCGACCGTACCGACCCGGATCTGACCCGACAGCAGCTGGATGGTGGAGACGGAGAGAAAGAGAGACTCGGGTTGGTCTGAACTCTTCAGGTAGCCTGAAGGCAAGGTGCTGCATGTAGAGGTGCATCTCTGGTTTCTGTTTTGATCTGATGTTTTCTGTGAGCTTCTTTTTATGACAAAGTCTTAAACAGGGTAAGAGCAGGTTTTCAAACTCTATCAGCTCTTCTCTGAGTCGGCTGAACCGGATTCCTCCCGGTCCAGTCTGTCCCTGCCTTTACTCAACAGGCTGCAGACGTCTGACTGGTGTCTCATGGAAACACAAACAGCAGGAGCAGATAAATTACCGTCTGTATTATCTGTAACACAACTGATTATCAAACGCTATTTAGCAGAGCAGTCACAGTTCACAGCTGTATGCCATAACTTATCAAACTATTCCTGTATTCCTGTTCAAATGTCTTCGAAATGAACCCCTAAAACTATAGGACAGTATTTGTTGTTGTTGCTGTCTCAATTACTGTGTGTGTGTGTGTGTGTGTGTGTGTGTGTGTGTGTGTGGCCTGTGTGTGGCCTGTGTGTGGCCTGTGTTGTACCCGGGCCATTCGTCTCCACTCTGGCATCAGAGCCTGACAGGGACCACACCAGGGAGCGTAGAAATCCACCGCCCAGATCTGCTCTTCACCCCGACCTGAAACAGAGACGTGGTCCACTGAGTTCCACCAGTCAGAGTTCTGCTCTGATGCTTCGCAACAGTTTGAGTTGAACAAACAGAAAGGCTGATTAACTACTATTGTGAACATCCTGTTTCTCCAGGTACAGAAGAGAGCATACAGTCACAGCCGAGAGCTTGTTCTTGGGCAACGAGTCTCCTGTTGAAGCAGCTCCCATCGGAGAAATCTAGTTTGTATTGCGAGGACAAGTCTTACCCTTCACTCTCTCTGCGAAGCTGGATGGATCGAGGACCACCACAGATGGATTGACCAGATCCTGCAGGGACAGAAAGAAGCTCTTTGTGAATCCAGTTCATTTCACAGTCTGACTTTCAGGCCAAAGAGTCTGTCACAGTCTGAATGTCCCAGAGGATGAGATCAAAAAGAAATATTCCAGTATGCATTCACGTTTCTATGTTTTGGTAGCAGTAATCATGATCGTTCTGGCCCATCAAACACACAGTATACAGATCAAAACAATGCACAGGCCCAGAGGAGATAAAAGAAGCCATGCAAATCTTTCAAAAGCTCCGAAAAACATAAGAACAGTGTGCGTTATGTGGGATTAGCTCTGAAGTCGTACCTGTATGAACTCCAGGATGCCGTCAGCTGAATGTTGCCCTTCATACTCATGAACAAAGGAACCATTAAAGATCACTGTGGTGGGATAAGCCTGGATATTATACTGAAACACATAGAGAGAAGGAAGTGACCCACATTCTTCAGCTCACAAACAATGGAACAGTCCATGACGTGCAGTATGTGTTTACCGTGGAGCAGAGGTTGTGGTGGATGGTACAGTCCAGAGTACCAAACTTCATCTGTCCAGCCAACTGGATTGAAGCTTTTCTCAGCTCAGGCAGTAACGCTCGACACGGAGGACACCACTGCACACAAGAGTCAAGTTTTCATTCAGTTCATATCCAACAAGAATCAGGTCTCCGTTAAACATGTGAACACCAAACCTTCAAACACGCAGGAGGTGTTTACACAACATCTCTCTCAGTTTCTATTCAGGCCTCTTTAGCTTGTTAAAGTTACATGATTTCCAAATGAAAGAATTATGAAGTGGAACCATCAGGTTATCTACCACTTTGTTTGAAGTACTTTTATGTAGAGCAGTTGCAAAGGAAGCAGAAAACTAACAACTAAGGAGGTCAAAACAAATGTTACATCAGAGAGTGTCTGCAAAGAAACTGTTCAACATCTGCTGTCAGGACGCTTCAGATTCTTGAGCTGCATGTTATCTGCAGGTTGAAATGAATGACAGCTTGTCACACCTCCTGTTTATTTGTGTGAACTGAGGGTAAGACTACAGCCTAATATTACTAATAGAACAACTGAGTTTCTATATATATGTATAAAATGTAGACAGAAACTCAGTTGTTCTATTAGTACTATAGTAATATATATATATATATATATATATATATATATATATATATATATATATATATATATATATATATGTATAATCTCCAATTTAAGTAAAAATGCTGGAAATTCACTAAAAACTTTTTTTTACACTTTGGTGGAAAAGTGTGACCAAACTATAACTCAAGCTTCTACTGAGGAGACAAAAACATCCAATCAGTGTGGGGCAAAGAGGAAACTCTGACTTTCCTCACATGAAAGAAGCACAAATATCACATTTCTCTCATGTCTTCTGCACGGTTTTTCATCGTTTGAGATTTGACTGGAGCTCTTTTAATGATGTCACCTAAATCTGCTCTCTTCTTCTGCAGTGGTTTAATTGCACCTGATTGGAGAATTAGAACCACCAGCTGTTTATCAACTCAACTGAAGTCAACTCCTAATTTTTACATTCATTAGTGGATGCAAACACATCAATTCTCATTTTCTTTTGTGGATTTGATGGAATTTTGGTTAAAATAAATCTGGATAAAAACATTTGACAAAATGACTTCCTGTTCTCTCACACATTCAAAGTTTGACGCTCTCTCTTGCTTCTCACGAGCCTGAAACCTTGGCGTGTCCAGCGTTAAGTAAATACAGTTATTTGCATACTCGGCTCAGATTGGACAGTGTTTTTATAAGGCCTGTTGGTGTTGTAGGTGTAGCACCATCACCTGCCCTGAATGTAAACAGGGACTCTGACAGGCTGGGCGAAGAAGTTGCAAAGCAGCAAATATCAAACAACCTGCGGTCGGGTCAAACATATCCGTAATGACTCGGAAATAGCAATGCAAATAGGCTTACTCCCAACGTTTGGGAGACGTGTTTCTGGCATCAAATTTAAAATAAGCATCTACCTTTCATAAAGCAATAGAATTTCTCAGTTTCAACAATTGATATGTTTTCTTTAGTCTATCTGCAATAAAATATTGCTTTATGTCATTTGCAAATCACTGCACTCTGTTTTTATTTACATTTTACAAACCATCCCAACTTTTTGGGAATTGGGGTTGTACAACTTTATGCAGCAGGGTACACAAACATTTCATCAGATCATTTACTCCATATGGAGGACTGGTGGAGTAAGTATGATGTTCGTACAATGTCTCATTCCTGCGATTACAGGTTCATGATAATATATCTACCAAAACACCCTCAGAGTCAGAAAAAGATGAGTATAAGGAAATACAGTAACACCCCTCGTGCCATGTTGACTCATTCCCTGCGCAGGCAGAACAGATCAAGTATGCGTGTGTGTCTCGATCAACCCTCTTTAAAGAAGTTAATTACAAACCGGAGCGAAGAAATCGACCAGCCAGGGCTCCTTTCTGTCTGAAGGAAAGTTGTCGGGCCGCAGAGTCGTCACGTGAGCACGAACGCTGTCCCTCGCAAAACCCACGATGTTGTACAACACATCTTTACCTACGGAGAGACACACAGGGTGACGAGACGGACAACACGACTCGGTCTGAAACAATAAAGGACTGGGCGAGCCACAGAAAATTAATCCACAAACATTTATATAAACAATTAATCATTTCAAAGGGGGTTCTTGTTCACCAAATTTCACAGATTCCAGCCCCTCAAATGTTCAAATCTGATGTTTGTCTTTGTTATCTCTTCTAGTCAACTGAGCATGTTAGAGTTGTAAACTGCTGATCGGACAAAGCAGGACATCACAAGAGCTTTGGGAAACTCTAACATGCATTTTTCAAATTAACAATTGGCAAATGCATATTCATGCATAGAGGTACTCATTGAAACCTGTCAAATGGGAGAACAATTTCTCATTATACAAATAAAATAGGTGACCACAAAGTAAATAACAAGATGGTGTGTTTAAAACGAGAAACAGAGGATTACAGGGGAACAGAGAGGAGTAAGGAAACGTTCAGATGTGATTCTGACCGTGGTGGATCTCAAAGTCGTGGATTCCCAGTCCTTTGAAGACGGCCACGCAGGGTTTATGGATGTAGAGAGACTGACACAACTCTGAGTCGGATATACAGTCCACTCGGCCGACCTGGAGAGACAAACAGTCAGTCATACAGGCAGACAGACATGCAGAGACGCAGACGGACAGACACACAGGTACCTGGATGTGGTCGTTTCGGAGGAAAGCTGGGAGCTTCTTGTACTCGTTGGAGGCGGGGCTTCTGTCTCCAAATGTGAAACTGACCAACCAGCGATGATGGGCCAGTTTCCTCTGGGGATCATCAAAAGAAATTCGATGTTAACATGTGTTGTGGTGTTCAACTGCACCTGTGAGCTCCACGGGTGCATTCAACTATTTAGCGGGTGTACAGTTGTGTGTTGTGTGAGGACCTGGAAACTGTTAGTGGTCAGCAGTTCCAGATCAGGCAGGTGGTTCATGACCTGGTTGTAAATCTCTCTACTGTCCAGAGTATTCAGCCACTGAAACACATACAAACTGAGTCAGTACTGCAGTCCTGCACACAGTATTACTACAGACAGTACTTCACTGTCCACATGCAGACACTGATGTGTTCTGTGTCTTACCAAGACGCTGCCTTGTTTATCCAAAGCACTTCCAGGTGGGAACAAAGCAGTCGCTCCACTGGTCACCTGAAACACAGCAAACACCCTCAGTGCTACTGCAACTGATTCTACACCTTCCACGAATAAAACTACCACTTCTGTTGCAACAAGTACTCCTACTGCTGGGAATCAGTCTGAGGAATCTTTGTGAATACGGCCCCGGTATCTGAGAGATGTTCTGCAGCAGTGCAGTGTCTTACCTGGAAACTATCACAGAGCTGTTCCTGGTTGGTGCAGTCCATCCACCCCACCTTCACCAGACCATCCTACATGCAGACACACACACACAATGAGTAGACACGTCCTCATTCCAAAGGTGTACCAATAGTATTCAACTTATTGGATCTGCAGATTTTATTACAATTAATTAACAGCATTATGGCTATGGTTATGGTTATGACATGTTTTCACCAGAGAACTGGATGGAGAGGGAGAAATGTTTTAGATACTCCACATATAGTGTGTCTGAGGTTTATCAATGGAAAAACACAACATAGAGCACAACACGTCATTCCTATTAGACTTCTATCCATTATTGTCTTCAAATAACTTTTACACTTACTGCATAATGGTAATTATATTATGATATATATATATATAATATATTAGCACATTCTGCTGACAGGGATCATAATTCATAAATGTTGGGAGGCACTGCTCTGGAGGACAGTGCAGCCATCAGTGCACATAAACATACAGTATACAGTATATTTCCTGTGAAAGAGAATTTGATTTTTTTTTTTTTCAAGTGTATTCATTTTGTCTGACATTAGCAGTTCAGACCCATAAGTCCATGGCGGAGGTGTGTCTCTGCTCCAGCCAGCAGTGATAATAATACGACTGTGTTCTCACCAACATTCCTGCCACCTTCTGTCTTGTTCTCGGCTCCAGACAATCTGACAGAGACAGACAGACGCGTTAGTGATACAGCTGGACCAGTGTGCTCTGTGTCTGAGCCTCATGTGCACAAAGATCTGAGCATGTGTTACGTAGAGTGGTTTGTGACACTCCTCTCATAAAGATGCGTGTGTGCGTAGGCTGGACATTAATCACACACTGATGATGTGACGCTGAATGTTTCACTGACACTCAGACATGTGGAAACAATCTGTGGCAGGTGTCGCCCCTCGTATTCAGTGTGTCCGTGCGTTACCTCCGGTGTCCGAGCAGAAGGTGATGAGCCAGCCGAGCCCTGACGAGAACGCACTCTCTATCTCGCTGAACACGTTACCTGTAAAACACGCATCCATCGTTTGTTCGTCAGGAGGATAATCGAAAAACTTATTTTAAGAAGAGCTTGTGCAGGAAAGGTACATAGGAATTACTTTAAATCAGAAGAATGAGGGACAGAGGAAAAGTTACAAAAAATAAGAATATACAGTTTGTGCAACAAGTACTTCTTATTACAGATGTTTAACAGTCAAGAGGTTTAATTGGCAAGTCGTCAGTGTTTCTAAAGACTTCATTTTACAAAACAGAAGATTTGTAATGACCATGAAGGAGGATGAAGATGTTCAGACCGGATATGATAAGATATAATAAGATGGTGATTCTTGACAATGAAAAGAAGGCAGCTGATCTGAAGCAAATCTTCTGAGTGGCAGAGAGAATCAGAAGTGTGGAGGCCGACTGCAGATGTCCGAGTCGCTCACCTTGCCAGAGCTGAGTGACGGTTGTTGTGATGAACTGCATGGAGAAGTGGACCAGGATGTCTTTAGTGCGCTCCCCATTAAACTTCTCTGGTCTCTGCAGAAACACAGAATTCTGGATCATTAATGATAACCAAACAACATGGCAGAACTATTAGAACATATTTTCAGAAAGTTTTATTCAGACAGGTGATGTGTGAAGTGGATGATAGATCCTCACACACTCCTGTTATTTCAAATATCATCAGCGGATGAAGTCAGTTTACCATCGAACATATCGTGCCGATGATTGATGCTGATGGATGAATTTTGTAAATATAAACGCGCAGGTTGTTATTGGTGTAAACATGGAAAGAGGATGTGGATGAATCAGCTTCAGTTCATCTGGCAGAAAAGAGCATTTACTTAACAAACTTACAGTATTTGTTATAACTGTCAGTATTTGGGTTGGTTTGGTCCAGTTTGCATTTGTACATCCATCACTGCAAACCATTAGTTTCATTTATCCCTTACATGTTGCAATCCATCTCAATATTAGCCATTTGTTCATTTTAGCAATCTATCTCATTAATTTGTCCATAACTTTCAGCAATCTATTCATTCATTTATCGATCTACCTGCTTTAAGTATTTGCCTGTTAATCAGAAAATGATCCATGTTCATAAATGTTGAGACTGTGTTTCTGTTAGCTGGTTTTCACTTTCTTCCTTTGTGGATTCACTGCTGAGATGATGAATAAGCAGGAAACAGACCTGTCCCGCTCTGTATATAAACAGACTCGGGTAGCTGTTGATGCCTTTCCTCCTGCACAGATGGTTGTTGTCGCCACAGTTCACAGCTCCTATCCGGATCACTCCGTCCATCTCCTTGGCGAACTCTCTCCACTGTGAGACACACAGGTGGGTTAGAGAGACAGAAAACAGACACACACCTGTTGTATTATTTAGTTCACACCAAGTCTGTCTGTGATTGTCATCTATTGCTGCTTTCTACTGAAGGAAACGCCAACTGAAGGCTGAGGGCTCAGGCAGATACAGCCTAAAAATGTACTTTATAAAATCAACACTGCAATAAAGTGAAACTGAAGGAAGAAAAGTTTTAGTTTAAAGTGAAAATAAATCATCGTGAAAGGCTCCAGCGGCATTTAAGTAAGAGTTTTGGTGTTACATTACCGTTGGAGCCAACTCGTGACAGTGTGAGCATCGTGGGAAATAAAAATTGATGAACCAGATTTCTCCAGAATTCACTGCTGCTTCTGAAACACAAAAAACACACACACATCAATCTCTACCTGCTTACTTCCTGTGTATCTGTCAGGTCTCCTATTTCACACTGAGCATCCACTGATAATCTCTGTAAGAGCAGAGGGATGGATGATGTGTGTATGAACTGTGCATGTTTTAACCACATGGTTCACGTGCAGCACTGACTGACAGCGAGTTCACTGCAATTCAGTGGAACATGCCTCTTTTGCACATCCGGTTATATTCTGTTCTGTGTCATGTACCCACGGTATGCACGATGCGACGATATACTTCGACAGACTAGAAGGAGTAAAGTTGCTTAGTTTGACATGAAGTTGCCGCAAACGTCTGAGTGCAACTAAATGTGATGCTGCGATCAGAAACTGAAATCACTGGCTCCAAAGTTTCAACTGTAAAAAGTTAGTCAGAAGGTGTGACGGCCGGGACTGGATTGTATTGCTAATGATAACTAATCGTCATTATTTGGTCAATTCAAACAAGTATTGTCAGACGGATAAATCGTATCGTGACGGTGCGCTTACCTACGTTTTGGTTTATTTTTTCAATGTTACACATTATCGCTCCCTAAAACATGTTATAATGGTATATTCTATCATAATACATTTCTTGTGGAGTGGTTAAACTTCTATTAAAGAGGCAGTCATTACATCTTTATCATCAACACGTTAATATTGTATATTATACAGGGAAAGTTGTTTCGTTTGTAAACTTAAAACAAAAACTGAACTCGGAGGACAGAGAACCCTTTAGAGCTCTTTAGTTTAATATAATTGAAAATCTTACCAAAGTCTCCGCTGTCCAACGTGATGATCTCCAAATCATCATCATAGATACCTGAACAACAAGGTGTAAATATTAAACAGCTGTTGCTGGTCACCAGTTGCTGGTTCTCAAAGATAATATTTGTATGACATATTATGGTGTCCCTAATAACAAAACAATACAGAGCTGTTGCGGCATTACTGTGGTTCCAGGTGACTGTGGAGACTTACCGAAGTCGTATCGGTAGTAGTTCCAGCTCTCGTAGCGTCCTCCCTGCTGCTCGTCCAGCCCCTTCTCTCCATACTTATCGTATTTCTTTCTCAGGTCTTCGTCCTTCAGAACTTCATAAGCTCGATTGACCTGCAGGAACTTCTCGTGGGCTGAGGGGTCGCCCTAAAACACAATTGTATCCGCACGTCGGGGTTTCAGGGATGTGCCAGGCTTCATAGAAGTTGGGGTTTATATTTGAGCATATCAGGATAAATCAAGGGTTGTTTTAAGGTTCTCACAGGGTTTTTGTCTGGGTGCATGGTGAGCGCCAGTTTCTTGAAGGCCCGTCGTATCTCTCTGGTTGTCGCCTCCCTGTTGACTCCCAGCAGGTCGTAGTAGTCCCGGCCCTCCGACCAAACCGCTGCCAGCAGGATGACGAGGAGCAGCAGCGGCAACGTAAGCCTGGCGGGACGAGGCCGCTGCACCCGGAGGACGTCCCTGCGCTCCATCAGCAGTCCTCCAAGTACAACCACACCAACCAGCTACAAGCAGAGGAGCTGGAACAGAGAGGAACGACGATGAGTCCTTCATGCTGTGCTGACGGGCAGGTCAGTGCCATCAGGTCTACAGCTGGTCCACTCTGTGGTGACTCACCCAGCTCTGCAGCCATTACCATGTCCCCGCTGTTTTACATTACATGGAGAGATAAGCAAACAACTTACTGCCTGAAAAGCCAGCGTGCCGTGTTACAACCCCCGTCGTGACTGTTTTAATTGCTCTGTCTCCTACATCTGGGTGTGAATGTTTGATCTGCATATGTGGCTTGTGTGGATTGGTTGGAGCTGGAAGCTGGGATTCCTCCATCCTCTCTGCTTGTACAACATACTGGGCGTTACCTGTTCCTTACCTGTTCCTTTGGTTCGGGTAGAATTGTGGCCACATTTGTTTGTTATTTTTTCCCTGTAAATATAAAAATGTAAAAGGTCCTATAATGTTATTGCCAGCTGTAATCAGCCCATCAACTCAAGACAAACTGCTCACAACCACCAATAGCTTGTACACAGCTTGTGAATATTGTACTACGACTAACTGGAAAAATCTGAATCTATCTTTGAAGAAATCTTTTGTAATGAATGAGTAAACTTGAGTTTTCTGGCCTGATCTGAGGAATAACAACGACTTCCTCAGAGAAAGCTGAGGACCGCGTCACCAAACCAGACATGTCCAATCAGCTCAACCCGTTTCAGAAAGGCAAACTTCTCCTTGAGCGTGTGTCTGTCGTCCCTCCTGAAACACAGCTGCCTGTTAGGAAGTCTTTCCAAAGTCAAAGGTTGTGGTTGTCTCCTCAGTGACAACTCGAGCAGAACAGACCTGCACATTCATGACCAGCTGACAACATCTCCGCTTCAGCACTTCACACACAACACCGCGGTTCCGTCTTACGACGACCAGCTTGTATTATTGTAAAGCTTATTTACGCTGCAGAGAGTCCACAGAGTCCGACATTCATTTTCTCAGATCTTGTGCCAGCAGAAACCCTCAAATAATGTCAACTCCGCCAAGCTAAGCTAAGCTAGCTGTGTCGCTGGTCTAAAGGTTGTAACGAGCTCGTTAGCTTCACCGCCACGTGGACTCATTCAGTGTTTGTTCAAACAAAGCGGAGGTTCATCACGGACGTGTTCACACGGCGTCTTCGTTACCTTTAAAGCGTCTCAACTCGTACAAGTCTGAAGATGAAGATCCGCATCAGCGTCCGGCTCAGACCGGCATCAAGGAGAAAACAATAATAAAGGTCACTTCCGCTCGCTGCCTTTCACAATAAAAGTCGTGCGGATGACCAGGACAGCGGACGATGACGTAAACAAAACTGTGAGTCTCTTTCAGTTGTATGAATACCACGTAATGGACGAACTAACTCGAATAAGCCGGCAGGTACGCCTCCCTCTGCGTCTGGCTAACTTTACGCTTTTACCTCGACAGAAGAAACGTCACATTTACCGGGAGTTTTCCGTCGTTTACGGTAACTTGACGAAACGCAAAACTCTCTGGCCGCGTGTCGATGACGTTGACGCAAACATTTGGGGCGTTCAAACATTTGGACGCAGGTTCAGAAATGGTAATGCTCCAATAACACCCCGAAAATAACACGTGTTCTTCCAAAATGCCCAATATTAAGTAAAACAGATTGTGGCATAGATAACTGTATAAAACCGAGAAAGGTTATTATGAAGCAGTGTATTTGGGTAATAGTTTTCTTTATAGTAATTTCCTTCTAAGCGAGCAAGTGTATGTGTTAATATTGGCTGATTCCACAATATATTTGCCAAGCTGCATGTGCAACAACAAGCCACAAACAAGATAAACTATTTCATGTATTTTCCATACTTTACCTGCTTCCTTAAACCAGTTTCTGAACATGGTGGACAAAAAAGAGGTTCAAATTGTAGTATGATTTAAAGAAATTATGTTTTGAATATTCTTGTCATGACAAAGTTTGGTCAACTAATAAGAGGATAGGTATGTAACCGGTAAAAGGCTTTCCAAGTAACCTGAGAATGGTAAAGTCCTAAAACAATAAACCCATGTTCACATGGACACTTACACAGTGTTTGGTCGATGCCATTGTTCCCACAGCCAAAACAGAGCCCAGAGATCCCCTTGATAATCCCACTATCCTGATTTCCAGCTGAAGTTATTATATCTGTCTGAGTTAAATAGTTCAAACACTTCTAAAGTTTTGGTCATTTCAGTAAAAATGTCACTGTTTTCTTACTGGGACACAGAAGGGTATAACAATGCAGAGATTTATTAATAAAAACTTTAAATATGCCCTCGTGATTGTTCCAACAGAGTCTGCTGAACCCCTTTATAACTGAGCCTCAAATGAAAATTGTACTTGTATAGTGTCTTTTAGGTATGTATGCAGAACAGAAATGCTCTGACACTTGTTTGTATTTTAAGTTATGGACTTGTTGGATTTGTTGGATAGGCTTGTGTGCGGACTTTCTCCGACACTGTGCACACACGCGTGTGTGTGTGTGTGTGTGTGTTTCTTGTTGGTCTCGTTTACATAACAAAAATACAGGCAGCTGAAGAATGATATTTCTTTAAAGTTTTTGCTGGAGGATTGTCTGGTTACAAAATGAATTGATAAAAAGCACATGTCCCCTGAACGCATCTGTGCGCCGCCGCTTGGTAAATGCGCCGGAAGTCGGCGGCGGTACTTCCAGCGCAGCACCAGCTCGTTTCACCAGCGGCCGCACAGCTCGACAAACAACCTGCCGCCGGCCGAGATATCCGATCTCTCACCACTCAACCTAAACTGTCCGGATCTTTTCAGAGGACGGCTCGAGTATAATCAACATCAGCAGTGAGTTACACTGAGAGACCCGTGAGCGCAGCTCGTCCAGTGCGCTGCCGTCCTGTCACCCGGCGTCACTTCCTACTTTTGAAAATCGCGGCCAGAAGAAAAGTAACGAGACGAGAGATGGAGTTACAAGGTGAGTCGACTTCAATCAAGTTCACAAGCTCTGTCACGATGCTGTTATTATGGTCTGTTGGTATTTATTGGTTCAGCAGTCGTGCGTCTGCTTTGACGAGCTGTTGGGCTGTTTAGTTCCCACCTGGTTTCACAGAAGGTCCAGCTTTGTTTCCCCTTCAGGGCCCCGCTTTTATAAAAGCTTTTATAAAAGCTTTATATATATATATATATATATAACATGTATATTTTAAAGGTCTGTTTTTGATGTTACTATTACAGAATAAACTTAATCTTAGTTTGATCATTCACACGCACTTTATGAAGAAGAGCCGTTTATCGGAACATTTGTTTTGTCAATTAAAATGCAGATTAGTCATAAATAATGAAGCCGTTTAGTGAAATATACAAAGACATTACTGACGGTGGCGAGGACCAATGATCCCCATAAACAACGTGCTCTGGAGGCGCTGACTCTAAATCACAGCAGAAGAAGTGACGTCACGAGATTATGTCATTAAAAGTCAAACTTCATCCTGCGGAAAACCACGTGGAAATATTGAGGGAAATATCTCATTTCTGTTGGTTTGAATGTTTTTGTTCAGTACAAATGATAACAATCAGGCAATGATATAGTTGTGACATGCCTCGGTAAAAAAATGATTAAACGATTAGTCGCATGGTTGAAAAACCAACAGTGACAACTGTGATGATAACCCATTCATTACTTTAGTGATTTGTACTTCTTTTTTTTTTTTTAAACCAAAGTAGATCAAATTTCTTTTCGAGAAACCTCTTATTAGCTTTCTAAATGAGACGATTTACTTTATAGCATTATAAACTCAAATATCTTTGGAGTTTGGACTTCTAGTTTGAGGAAATGAGACATCTGGGCGGTCACCTTGGTTTCTAAGAGGTTTTGATTCCTCAAAACTTTTTGAAGTTTGGTAGACTACTGAAAAATAATTGTCCCTCTAATTGCTCATGCCGATAATTATTATTTGCGGCCCTAGATGTTTGTCCTGCCACCTCTGACTGGCGACCATTTGAATTAGGAAATTGAATTGCTGTTGCTGAATGTCATCTCTTAGTTGTCTCAATGAAAAACTCCCCTTTGTTCACCTGCTCACTGTCCTCAGTCTGATGGTGGCTTACAGTGATTTCCTCAGTGACACCTGTTAAAGTTAAGAGGGCTAATCTGAAATTTCAGTCCAGCTGTCAATCATGCAATAGAAGTGCTGCTCCGGTAAAATACTCGGATCTCCTCTTCCGGTCTTTGTCCCTAATAACTGCTTGATCTTGAGCTGTCAGTCCTGACGGTGACCACTCGTCTCAAACCAGTTTAAAGTCGTCCCTGTCTTTTCAGTGGCTACTGAACCGATGACTCTGGGCTCACCCACGTCTCCTAAGCCGATCCCTGGAGCTCAGTTTCTGCCAGGTTTCCTAATGGGTGACCTGCCAGCTCCAGCTAGCCCACAGCCCCGCCCCTTTAGCCTGGCCACGCCCATCTTGGAGAGCACCAGTACACATCGAGGTCAGCAGGAAGACACCCATCTGTACGTCAGCTGGTCGTTGTTGGTGGTTTGTATTGTGTGTTCTGATTGCCCTGAGTTTATTCTATGTTTAGGAGGAGGTGGAGGAGGCTCCGCCCTGCAGCCCGTTGTCCACACTCCCAAAGATAAGAGTGGAGCCCCACCTGTTCGCAGTATCCATGACGACCTGGTTTCTGTAGCAACACCCCTGAGTGCACACAGGCAGGTCGGTACGCAAGTTGGTTTAAAGTCAATAACTGCAATGTTGGAACTAATTAGTTTAAAAATGAAGTTTCCATTTTCTTGTGTTGCAACATCCAGTCAACCTTTAAAACACTGTCGTAGAGAAGGAGGATTTCTGGAGAGAAAGTCCCCGATCACTAGTGGCAGCGAGCTCAGCCCAATAAACACAGATGGCTGGTCGAATGCTGCGACTTCATTTATCCATTCATGTTTTCTAACACGTGACTGTAAAGGTGTTTGAAGGAATCAGAATGAGATGATTTAGTGCGACAAAGCTGCGAAAAGTCTGAACACTTGAAAAAGATCTCCGTCTTTCTGTCTTTGTCTCTCGTCAGTCTTTTCCAGTCATGCAGTCTCCTCTCTCTGCACGTCCGGCCTCAACTCCAGGAACAGGTACACACTGCTGACCGTACTATTAGTAGTGAGATGGTAACGATTACAGTCATTGATGGTGCTGCTGATACACGATATGGCCAAAAGACTTTTTAGTTTTACATTATGTAGAAGAATCTTTTCAAATTAAACACGATTGTTGTCATGATTGGTTTGTTTCAGTTGTTTGGGGGGTAAATAGCGGTAATTATTGCAGAGGAATAATAAAATATAAAATAATAAAAGGAAGTGGGTTATCTTTTACGGCCTGTGTCTGCAGGTGTGCAGCAGCTGTGTCTCTCTCCGGCTCAGGTGGATCCCTTCTACAGTCAGGGAGAGTCTTTGTCATCTGACGACCAGCTGGACCAGACCTGGGTCACTGTGTTCGGGTATTCATGCTGCTTCACACGTATCACGCTTCTATCCTGCTGAATGTACTTTAAACATACTGTACATTCACTAACCAGGTGTGTGTGTCTGTGTGCTAGTTTCCCACCAGCCTCAGCTTCCTACATCCTGCTGCAGTTCGCTCAGTATGGAAACATCCTCAAACACACGGTGAGACACACACACACACACACACACACACACACACACAGAGAGAGAGTACAGCGAGGTAGCTGTCACGCACACATCTGGCAGGAAACGTATGTGTTCTGAGGTGAAGGAGACATGATCGTGTGTGTGTGTGTGTGTGTGTGTGTGTGTGTGTGTGTGTGTGTGTGTGTGTGTGAGAGAGAGAGACTACACTGCCAGTCCTATCTTTCTACATTGAGTTTCCCTTTTATGAAAATCATCAGTGATCAGACAAGAGATAAGTTGGAACCAGTTTTGGCTGATCGTTCACAAGCTGTCTTCACTAAAACACGTTCACTGTCTGGGTTTACCTCAAGACTAGATTCCTTTAGCAGACGTGTAGCAGAAGATTTCCATGGTCGTCCGCTGGCATTAATCCTTCATTCGTTCCCCAAAAGTGGCTGAAGACATGTTGCATCCACGCTGCTTCATAATGTTAAAGTTTCTGTCAGATGATGTATTGATGATGTATTGATGATGTATTGATGATGTATTGATGATGTGTTGATGATGTGTTGATGATGTATTGATGATGTGTTGATGATGTATTGATGATGTATTGATGATGTGTTGATGATGTGTTGATGATGTATTGATGATGTATTGACAGATGGCGTCTCCCGGTAACTGGATGCACCTTCAGTATCAGTCCAGACTTCAGGCCCGGAAAGCTCAGTCTAAAGACGGAAAGGTGTTTGGTGACTCCATCATGGTGGGAGTCAAACCGTGCATAGACAAGGTCAGTACCTGTTGTTACCTGCCTGCGTCTGTCCATCTCTGCAGTCTGATTGGTCGTCCACATCAGATGACACTGAGGTCCAATCTGAGCAGCACTGATGTTGTTATTTCTCTCGGTGTCTCTCAGAGTGTGATGGACAGCAGTGAAGCCGTCTCTCCTCCTCTTTCCTCCTCCTTCTCCTCCTCCGTCCTCCCTTCTACTCCTCGCTCCGCCATCAGGCCGCTCAGCGCCGCCTACAGGACCTCCGGCAGCGACTACCAGGTGACCTCTGACCTCTGGTTCCGTCCGGGTCTTCCTAAGAAACTGCAATCATTTCACTTAACTTAGTGCTTAACGTAGCACTTAAACTGCTGCTGGTTGACTTTGTAAATAAATTTGTGTCCATCTTTAGGTGGTAGCAGACAGACAGACACCCAGGAAGGACGACAGCCTTGTTTCCAAGGCGATGGAGTACATGTTTGGCTGGTGACATTGAACATTGCCTCAGAGGAGAGAGGACGGTTAATGGGACGAAAGATGAACTGATTTACTACAGTGTGTGTGTGTGTGTGTGTGTGTGTGTGTGTGTGTGTGTGTGTGTGTGTGTGTGTGTGTCTTTATATCAGGCCTATGCTGACCAATCCATTGCCAAGACATGAACCATTTGACCCACTTCCCTTGGTCGGAGCTCTGCACTGGGTGTTTGTGTGTGTGTGTGTGTGTGTGTGTGTGTTTGTGTGTGTGTGTGTGTGTGTGTGTGTGTGTGTGTGTGAGTGTGTGTGTGTGTGTGTGAGTGTGAGTGTGAGAGAGAGAGAGAAGGTGGAGAGTCTTTGTGTCTCTTTTAGAATCAACATTTTTTTAATGTCTTTGTCTCAATAAAGATTTTCTTCTGTTTTAATCCAGCAATGCGGTGATCTTCTCTCACCAGCCATACGGTGGCGCTGTTCATCCTCACACAGGTAGACTGTACGTACATGCAGACACCTCATTGGTTGCTGCCTCAACTGCAGCCTTAATGTAGGCCACATTTCCTCCTGCATGTACATTTATCAGGACACAACGTCCAGCCACAATGAAAATAATCAGAACTGGCTGTTTGGTTTGTTACAAATGGCAGAACACAATCAAATGTCTTAAGTCAGCTCTTAATTTCAGTATTTTATTTCACATCACATTTGCTAGACGACCGAGCCAAAGCTACACGCAGTAGACTACCGTGAACCAGCAGTCAGCTCACCTACCTCAAAGTTATCAAAGTACAAACACAGGAAGTCCATGTTGTTCATGATCACTGTCCGAGTGAATGTTTTTTAAGCATCATCTTATCCATCAACTCTCGCCTATCAAACCGCACCACAGGACATGCCTTCTTTTAGCCTCTCTCTGCAGCGCCCCCTGGTGTGTGGATGTCAGCGTCTACAGTTAGTTTGCTTTTGAAACAACAAAACTTTATTTTTGTATCATACGTCTCTCAAAATTGCTATATAGTGGCAAAAATATGTTAGAATAGAGGTTTGTTATTGTTACTGTTTTGTAGTTCATAAATGTATCAGAACCTTCTTTGATTTTTGTTACAACCTAGTGAAACATGTGCTCATTAAATGTAACTTAAAGGCATTTGAAAAGAATTTTCATTTACGTTTCACATCCAAAAGCTCACCGCAACAAGAAAAAGCTATTTTCAGCCTGAATATATGCCAATAAAATGTTTATTACTTTTGCACTCAATGTCGTGCACTTTCATGCAGACAGTTGAATTATCCAATTTATGATTATACATTGTATATAAAAGTAAATGTATCTTCTTAAGTTCAAGCTGTTAAACAGGTTTAACTAAGACCATAGACCTTGTCTATGCACGGTAATGTTTTTATAAGAAATTATAAAGTATCAATAGAGGTCTGTAATCTAAATAAACATGCACCTCAATCCAAGCGAGGCAGATACAGACAAGCAATCCAAAAACATGCACCTCAGGTCAGGTTACCTGGCGCCGCGCTAGTGGCAGCCTGTTGCAGCAGCTCCCCCCTGAGAGCCCCCCTGCTGTAGCGAAGAAATTTCCCCTCGGGGATTAATAGAGTGAAATAAAAATAAATAAATTAAAAAAATGCAGAAGGCCCCCAAACAGCTGCTGCAGACAAGGTTGCTAGGTATATTAGGTGTGTTTACACCATAATTGTTCAATTTTAAGATGTTTAAAACATTTCTATTCATGTAAGATGATGCAATATAAATTTTTGAAATTTTAGTTGGTTTTATCTCAAAAATACATTTTTATAATAATACATGGGCAGTAAAATAAACATTAGATTTGCTGTATGGACTCAGCTGGAAGCTTGAACAGGATTTTGTCCAGCAGATGGAGCCATAAGTTTCTCCGCACAAACATCAAGCAGTCGAGTATGAGGACTTCCCATTGATGAGTGGGAGTTGGGAATGTTTTTAAATGGGTTCACAAGAACCCGGAGAGCTAAAGAGTCCCCAGAATCATCCGAGAGGAGCCACTAAGAAATAATATATAATACAGTGAAAAGGAAAGTTACAGGTTTATGTCATCGGTCGTTGCGTCACACTGTGTTCAAGTTCAGCAACATTTTTTTAGTGGGCAGGTGCTCCTCTGTTCTTGCCCTGTCTTTACAGGTGTGTCAGCCAATGACTAATCAAGCTGACACACAGGTGCAAGAACACACTGGTGTTTGTGCTTAAAGAGCCGAGGAGGAAGAAGAACTCCGATCTCTTACTGCAGTAAAAGTAGCAACATCACAGTCAAATACGCTGTTTAAAATAAAAGAGCATTTTTCATTCAGAAGGAACTCCTTCAGAATGTTGTTATATGACTGGATTTATTGATGCACTACTGAGTACGGTACTTTAGCCATGTACTCATTAAGCATGGGTTTCATTTGAACTCTATTATATGCTGCCACGACTATGAACATGTTGAGAGTTTAATCAAAGTGTGTGCATAATCCAAACTAGATTTCAGATGCGGGACAAGAAAGTTAGTAAAGGAAAAAGTTGATTTGTACTGTTGTTTGATTGATTTAAATGCTTTTGAAAAATAAATAACTATTTCGTAAGGTCTTGCCTCGCTATGCTTCATTTTCCTGTCTCTTCCTCATTACATTTCCCAACATGGACACAACCACTGCTTTATATGGTTTTCCTCAGGCCTCATTGGATTTTGATTTTAATCAAGTTTTTGCCATAAAATTAAATAAGATGACGTCAGCATGATGTCTGTATCTGCCTCGCTCTTTGTCATCTTGGTCTTTTGGCTGAGGTTAAACTGTTGAGAGTTTTTCTATTGCATCTATTGCTAATACTTTGTTTAAAAATCTGGATTGGTGAGTTATCAAATATAAGCTACTGTTTGTAGTTGAGTTAAAAAGTCCCATATTTCCCTCCGAAGTGTAAAGTAGAAGTATAATTTAGCAGAAAATGGAAAAAGAAAAGTAAAGAACAAGTAAGTATTTCAAATTTGTACCAGACACCCAGGTTTTGGTAAAAGTTTTTTATTCCTGGAAACATTGACTCATCTCAATCATGTACTTGGACAACGCTATAAAATGACATTTGGCAGAGGAGTGACATCTGGGAGACGAAGAAAGGGGGCATTTCCTCGACATCACTTCACTTCTCCTCCGCTAGTTCAGAAATCTTTTAGCGAGTCGACCTTTGTCCTAGTAGCCAATTACCTCTGGTTTACCTTATCTCAGCAACATATGGTCTCGTCAGGCCTCCTCGCTCTGCTGCTGCAGCGTAGCTCACGGGATCAATGACGAGAGCAGGCCGCACAGCCTACACTGTCTGTACAACAGAAGGCACACAGCGAGAAAAATGACAGACAGAAGGGGGTTGAGAGTGGAGGGGAAGGCTTTGGCTGAGCTTTACTTGACCCTGCCTATCCTGAGAGAGGACATTGGAAACCATATATTAAGGAAACATTAAACCACCTCGAATGTCCCATTATTGATCAGCTACTTGGTAAACTGTTTAAATATGTTACATTTGCAGTATCTAGATGTCGTTGGTGTGCATCTTTGTGCTTAAGGAGACAGCTGCTACTCTTGTCTCTGTATGCTGAGCATGTGTAGTCTGTCCTCTTCCCCCTGTCTTAGTGGTTGAGAGGAAGTTGTGTGGTTTGCTATATAGATAAATAGATAGATAGATAGATAGATAGATAGATAGATAGACAGACAGACAGACAGACAGATAGACAGATAGATAGATAGATAGATAGATACTTTATTAATCCCGCATGGGGAAATTTTGTCATTACAGCAGCGGCATGTACAGGGCAAAGCAATAAATTACAGAATATAAAATATATATATATATATATACATATATTAAATATAAAAATATTTTTTTAAATGAACATTATATACAACTTATATATAATAAAAATTGGAGAGAGCGGTCCGGATTATCCAATATGGATAATAGTTTGTTCAGTGTTTGTTCAGTTGCCCTTTAACTTCCTGGAACCATGTTCTATTTTGATATTCTGTGGATCCAAAATATAATCTTATATATAATATGAAATCTCTGCTCACTGCAAATCCCATCTGTTCCTTGTTTATCTGTCCTGGAAGAGGATCCCTCCTCAATCGCTCTTCTTGAAGTAGAAGTTTATCACTTTTAGTTTTCAGGTTTTCTTCTTCCCCAACAGATAAAAGCAATACAGGACAACCTATTAGAGTAAATTAATATAAAGTAGGTGACAAAACAAACCAAATCTGGCTACATATTGTCACCAATCCAAGTTATAAAAAGAAAAATATATTGATATTTAAAATGAATTAATGGTTTAGTACAGGTTTAGAACATTTTCAGTATAAAAAAGCAGGAATTTTCACCATGTTATGTTTCTTTTATTTACATCACAAAGTGAGACGAAACCTCGTAAAATGTTCCTGCAATAGTCCTTGTCATTAAAGATTCAAGATTCAAGGAGGCAACGTCTGCGATTTATTTGAACGATTCTCTAAAAGCAGTCACTTTCAGTGGTTGAGAACAATCCTTGAAGTGCATAAAGCCCACCAATACACATCCAGATGTTTTAAGTGGCTCTTATTACCTGGTAGTAATGAGTGCCGCTGGTGAGATTCTGGCCTTGGTTTGTGAAGCTACTCTCCAATACTCCCCACAACTTGTTTCCCAGAAGGACATTAAAAAAGGAAAGATGCATGTCTAATTGTCATCCAGGAGTTAAATTTTTGAAATTTGATCCAACATGCGAGCACAGGTTGTGGGGCCGCTGAGTCTGTGGCCCTTTGTTTGAAGCAATGGGTAACATTCATTGTTAACCATTGGGGGGCAATGCAATGACAAAGAGATGCAAAATGACCAGAAGGAGACATCAACCAACTAAAAGAACACAGATGTAGACAAAATTGCCACAGAGAAAGACAAGGACCACCAATATAAGATGCAAAACCACTGCAAACATAGACAATATGAAGATCCTCAAAACACCTCAATGTCATTTGTTGTTGTCTTTGTGTCTCTTTGTTTGGATGACTTGTTTCTAAGATGAAGAGGCCTTTTAAAATTCTGGGCTCAGCGGCCCATTGTCTTATCATCTGCTCATAATGATAGGTAGGTTAGGTTAGGTTAGGTTAGGTAGTTACTTTATTCATCCCCAAGGGGAAATTTTTTTCGCTACAGCAGCATACAGGAAGCAATAAGATAATATAGAATAATAAAAAGCAATAAAATAGCAGCAAAAATATTAAATATAAAATGCACAGTATATACAGTACAGTATATATATATATATATATATATATATATATATATATATATATATATATATTATATACAATGATAGGTAGGTATGTTTTGAAGTGTGTAGATTTGCTGAATACTTTTCTAATTTACCACTCATACATCTAAATAAACCTGACTGTAAGCCTCCACAGATGAAGCCTATATTTCATTTCACGTGTGTCACATCCCGTCACTATTAAATGAGTGTTACAGATGTTTAGAGTCGGTCTTGGGTTCGTAGAGACTTCTTGTGCGTCAGGGTAAGTACAGTACAGCGGTCGTTGGCTCCATGTGTCTTCAAAAAGCTGCTTTTCTTTTTTCTTTTTTTTGTTCCTGCTGTGGGCCAAACCAATCCGAGATGAACAGAAACCTCGCGATACTTGCGCGTCAGAGCGCTGGTGTGGAGAGCGGAGGGGATATCTCGCGCTACCTGAGCTCGACGTCTCATTCCGCCACGGTCAACCTGCCAGGAAGGCTTTCTGCTCAGCAGCTTCGCAGCAGTCGTTTCATTTTGAAACTTGGTTGGAATTTATATTTATAACGAACGACATCTTTTTATTTATTTAAAGAAGAAGTAATCATCTAGTTAACTTTATAGGTAACCGTCGGCTCAAGGAAAAGGAAAGCGAAGTTAACATCGAAGCCGGTCGTGCTAACAAAGAAAATCCTTTCTCTCCAGAAATAATCCCCCACTTCTCTCTTTAGTTATGAGTCATGTGGTCGTTGATAATCCACACGGTCTAGATCAGCAGGTAAGTACTTTAAACTCTTTCTTCGGGTTTTTTTTCTCCCGCTACGTTCTTGTGATTTTCCGCTACGCACATGTAGTTTCGACAGCGAGCGGGCTAGCTAAGTCGGTTAGCCCGCAGCTAGGCTAACGCTGCGGCGGCTAAAATGGAGGTGACGGTGTCGCGGTGGAGAAGACGTGATGGCGGAGCTCCACCGGCCGCTTCACTCACCGCGTCCCTTTCACGGACCGCGGCACCCTTAAACCCAGCCAAGTACCGCATTTGAACGACCGTTCCTCCGACAAGTGTCGCGGTAGTGAGCGGACGGAGCCGCCGCTCCGGGCCGGCCCGGTCCGGACGGAGCTAGCCGGCTAACGTCGGGCCTGCTCGACCTGAAACGTGGCGCAGGAAAAAATGTTGGCAGCAGCTTTTAGCGACCATTAATGTTCCTCAGACACTTCACGGGTCGGTTGTTTGGTACCGGCTTGGTCGTCTGCTACTGTTCAGCGGGACGTACCGTTTTGTTATTTTTCTGAATTTGTTGTCTTTTTTTGTTCGATGGTTCTTCCGCGTCGGCTTTTACACGAGAAAGACGATTTTATAATCACAATTATCTGAAGAGTTGGTGAAATGGTTTGATGAGATTTAAACACAGAAGCACTTGAGGTTAATAAGTTTACAAAGTTCACGGCGGCCGAGCTGCCCGACGTGGAGACTTGTTCTCCGGATGAGTTTGATCGAGTCTTCATTGACTCGTACTTTATTTTAAAACAGCCTTTATTCTTAAAATGGACTTTTTCTTCTCTTTTCTTCGTAGCTTGCTGCCCTAGACTTGAACTCTGCTGACGGACAAGGCGGAGGAACTGGCAGTAAGTAATAATAAAAGTACATTGAGATGAGTGTTAAATGTGATGATTGATCATCATGTTGGGACTGACTACTAAGTCTGGGACGACATGCTTATGTCACCGTACTTGGGCGCCAGTTCAATATGTACTAGGTTTCTAAAATAATGGTACTATTGCACTTTGATCCTTCTTTCTTTCTTTGTTTACATTAGACCATGGGAATGCGTTTAATCACACACTGAGTCTGTCATTAGTCATATTTCCCAAAAACAAAGCACATCCGTGTCATTGTTATAAACGTCTTACCTTTGTCTTGAAGCCATGCTGAGAAACATCTTGTATTTGGGAGGTCATATGTCAACATAAAAGTATTTTACCTGTTAGTTGAGTAAAGTATTGTTGTAAAAAAGTTCATGTACTGCTATAAAGTTCTATAAAAGTTAAATAAAACACAGCTATAATAAATGCAAAGTACTGTTGTAATGACGTTATAAAGTAAAATAAAAGGTTAATAACTACGTATTATAATGAAATGGATCCAATCATAACTTCTGGTGCTTTTATTTTGAAGCCCCGGGCTCGACTCAAGCAGGAAGTGTTGATGTAATTGCTTTGAGCTTGGAAGTTTCTAGTCAATAGCAGGTTGGACAAAAATACTCAGCTGTCAGCATTATTGTTAAACGTCAGGATTTATTTATTGTGAGCAGGAAACAAGGGTGTACCGCCTTTTTGTTTTCTTTTTTAAATAAACCAACAGCTCTAGTGTAAATAATAAATCAGATATTGATTCAGCAATCAATGTATTGATCTAACAAATTTATAAAGAAATGCTATACTTAAACCGGCAGAGCAAAACCACCCTTTCTGCCAGTGAGGGTAACTACAAAATCTGTCAACACATACCTAAACACGCAATAGCCTATTTCTACACTAATTTTACTGCTTTGAAATTGTGGCTAAATGAAATAAATGCATCACAATCGCTGTGAAAAGACTCGTTACACTATCGCAATGTGATCCATTTGATCTAACATTTGGAAAGAGGACCTCCACACTGGAACTATTTTATAGCCATTCAACTTAATGTAGAGGTTTACCTGAAGTTAGTTGGTGCGCATACTCTGCCTGTGGAGCACTTTGTATTTTATAAACTCGGCGAACTGTGAAATGCAGAGATTCATGTGATGGTGATTGACTAAGCACGTCAACTCGTCGAGTGTCTTGTATATGTAAAAGTCCCACAATATTGACCTCAACTGACGAAACGTGAAAGTTAGTTATGAACTCGACAGATATGAATATCTTCCTTTCTTTGATGTAATTTGGTTTAAATTGGACAGCTTTACTGAAAGTCTGCAGAATCGTAACCGTTTATGAGTGAAGACTCTTGTATCCATATTCTCTATATTTGTTAACAGTGTCAACAATTTTAATCGATTTGTGTTCAACTTTTCTTTTCTCTCTCCACCCAGGGCGTTACATTCCACCTCACCTGAGGAACAAAGAAGTTTCCAAAAACGGTGAGTCGAACACTCGTTCACTGAGCTGCTGTCAGATCAGTAGGCTAACACGGGTTTGTCTTGTGGTGGTGTTGATGTTAAAAGCCCATCAGAGGGTGGTAAAAGCAAGCACAATTGAGAAAGAATTGGTGAGGCTTTCACATGTTTTCATCTCTACCAGTCAAGACAAAAAAAAAATTGCAGCTTTTCAGTACTTCTGCTGCACTTGAGAACATATTAATATAGAGGACATTTTACTGGAGCCCAGGATGAGGAGAGAAAGACATGTCAACTGGGTTTTCTGTGTCTGCATGCTAGCTTATTTCGACACGGACAAAGTAGGGCAAGTGCTTTTGTAAAATGGTTGTAGCCTCGAATTTTCGCTCCTAGACTGCTCATAAGTAGGAGAATAGGGCATGTCTCAAATCGGTCAGTTTAACTATTTTCACAGGCACGTTTATTCTTTGAGTGGTGCAACAAGACGAGTGCTAGCTGTTGACTGCTCTGATAAAGGGAAATATGGAGGGTGGGTTTGTTGTTGTATAAGCATTGAAATTTAAGGACAGTTGAATGTTTTGTTTTTGTTGCAAGGATGAGGGTTATATTTTATCTGTACTTATTTAGCCTCTTAAAGGCTTTAAATGAAGACAAATGTTGAGCCTGGCATACTTGGTCAAATATTTTCACATAAAAAAATTAAATAAAAAAACAAACTTGATTCATACTGTGTCATTGCACACTTGACGTTTCTTTCGTTTTGCTGTTTTCTCATTCCACCGCAGGAAATGCTTATTCCGCTGGTAGACAGTACGGTTATTCAGTGGCACCAGTAAATTTCTGTAAGTCCCTTCTGTCTGCTTTCGCTGAGGGCAACTTGCATTTCCAGATGCATGAAATGGCCATTTTACACACCAGCAAAGCTAGTGCGAAGGAGGAGATGGTTAGGCTAGATCTAGTGTATAGGTCACATGTATACATTCACAGTAAAAGTAATGGTGGGCTCATTATTAATTGATGTGCTTCTCTCTGCTGACATGCTTCCTATAGTTAGTTGAATTTTTGAAGCTTAAGACTTTTCTACTACTGCATACTGAAGTCCACATTTCACATTTAATGTCCCCCAAGTTTCTTCTGAGCAGTGCCCACAACCATGGCAGGTAGTGTCAGCAAAGACACAGAAATAACTACTTCAGACTATAAGATTGGTAACCATTAGTGTTAAGTCAAACCCAACACTCGTATTGCATGAGCCAGTAGTTCTGGGTGAATCTTTTTATAGCCTGCTTCCCACCTTTGCTCAGGTTACCCAAGACTGGCCTCTCAAGAGCTTGCCTTTTACCATGCCTTCAGTGGGGGTTGGCCAAACAGATGTGGTATACCTTGACCTCATACCTGCATGCCATACCATCTACTTGTTGGATGAGTTTTAGTGTCTAAAGCTGAACAATGGGGCAAAATCAATGTGCCCTTGCTTTGTCATTGTCACTTGAAAGAAGCACAAACACAGCGTATGTCAAAGCTTGCAGATGAGGTTGCTTTTGGTGCATGGTGATGGTGCCTTAAACATTGCACTGCATCACGACTGTGGCTGCCTTACTAATAACGAGACGATATCAGCTGAGAGTGAATTGAGACAAATTTGTTTTACATTTTCCAACCATTTAAACTCTATTTGCATCTCATGAAGTCAAAACAGGAACTTTATTTTGCAAAGTAACTGAACTTTACATTGCTGCATTGACATCATTCACTCCCACTCGTTAATCACAAGCCTCTCTGTTCTTTTGAGTTCTTCGTGGAACTTGTAGCTTATTGTCTCTGCCCACAGCAGACAATTGAAATGTACTGAGTGGGACTATTGAGAGTGCATGCTGGCTTTTGTTCCAACAACTCGCTGCTCCAGGTCATTTCTTTGATCACCTCTCTGGTGAGTACGATGGAACAGAAACCTGCATACAGTCGCCCCTCGTTGGCATATGATTGAGTACTCCTGAAATGAAGCACCAGTCTGAAAGGGATGTTTGTTTCTGCAAGGTTATTTCAAAGTAAGGTGATTATCAGGTTTGGCCTGTTGGCATTTGTGATTAAATGATTTACTCAACAGTTGATTTGAGGAATGTTTTTCTGGTAGTCTGTGTCAATTGTTGGGTAGAATCGATAGTTATTTTTTTGTGTTGATGTATGATTTTGAGATTGCGCTTAGGTGTAGCTTGCATTATTTTTCCAAGTACTTCTGGATTTGGCCAAACTTAATGTTTGTTTTGGTTTGATGCAAACATTGGAGTCATGTGCATTGTGTTCTCTGAAGGTCAGGTTTCGACATTTGTGCACGGTGTGCTTTGCCATGTTTGTAGAGTCCACATGCATCATTTTTGTCTGATACCAGTCTGAGTGACTAAATTCCACCACAAATCCTGATGTAGGGTATTATCGTGTTTTTGTAGTTAATTTTACCACACTGTGCTTGTTAAGGTAAAATAAAGTAGTAAGTATTCAAAATGTCTGCATAGTCCGCATGCACGTCAGTGCAGGTCTGTCTGAGGCCCTCTTCACACCTGACAAATACGTCTTGGGCGAGCCGATCACAACTTGGGTTCAGGCATTTAATTTTTTCCCATTTACGAACGTTTTGGGAACAGTTTCAGCTTTTGTCCTGGATTTTGTACAAAAAAATAAAAGAAGGCGAACAATTGAAGCCTGGCGCTCATCACCTCTGCTCAGTGTCCTCATCTGGTTTGTTTTGGTGTCTGTGATGTGATATTGTAGCCTGGCTGCGCCGACAGTCACTCACAGCTTCAGGTTTTTTTTGCTGTGAATAACAGTCTGGGTACTCGGCCTGGATAAGTATTTGCACAGCCACTGAAGGGTGGACCGATTAGTAACCGGTATCTGTGGTTAACCGCCGGTGTCCCGCCCCTCCTTCACTGCGATTGGACGGCTGGTGACAGTGACGAGGGCAACTCTCGGTGACTGGAAAAAACGTCTGGAAACGATTCTCTATGGAGCATCCCCAGACCCAAATATTCAGTGAAGTTAGGTTCTGCTTCGCACCAGGCTGGCGCTATTGTAATGATGTGAAACTGTTCACCTACAATAGTAATAATCTCTTAAATGCAACATGCCAGGTCAGGGAAAGACTGCGTATGGAGCAGCGAAGTGAGATCAAATCCCAACTGTTCACTTGACGTATTCCAATGTGCGAACAGACGTAGCGGTCAGCTTGTGAACGGGTCACCCATGAGACGAGTTAATGTCAGGTGTGAAAAGGACGTTAGACGGTCCAGATCCTCCCTGAACTGACCAGAATCTCAATCTTGTCACCTACCTTTTGAGTCTGTTAAGAAAATACCATGTCTGATTTAATACCCGGGCCTGTTTGTATAGTGTCATCATACTCTGAATTTAATCACTCAGATCAGTGTCAGAAAAATTTGCCATCCCTTGTCTAGGCTATGGATTGGTCTACGACGCACAGATTGGTGCGCGCTTGTGACGTTACAAGGCTTTTCCTTTGCTTATTTAAAAATGGGCACCGTGAAAGAAGGCTTCACCTGTAGACCCTCGGGTGTAAGAGCGTCACCACAGATCTATAATCAGCGTGACTAATCAGGGATTAGATCTGTGTGGCTGGTCTGCCCCTTGATGCTGTTGTGGCATAGCCTCGGCTACCTAGCCAGCCTTACTGTAGCAGCACGAACTGGCCATTGGGCACCCCACCCCCCCTCTTACCAGCCTCATCGGTGTGTCCGTCGATGGGAGCGATGACACAGCCTGTGTCCAAATCGGCAGATCGTTGTGGTAAATGTCCCATACAGGCAGAGATGGGCTTCATTAGGTCTTTTGGTACAGACAAGTCATTCCACACAAATAACAAAACTAGGGTCTGGGTAAATGGTATTAAACAAAACAGAGGGTTATTTCGGTTTTACCTAAAAACTCTATCTCTCTTTTGTCTTGTACAGAAGAGGACTTGCTTTTGCATTTCTTTGTTTTGGACAACCTGTAACACAAATGTTGTTGCTGGGTTTGTTTGTTTTTTGAGCTTTCAGTCTGGTTCTAAACTACTGGAGTCGCTCGAATCCCACCTGTCAGGAAATCAGATTAACATGATGTCAGCAATAGACGAGAGGCTCATGGATAGTAAGGAATAGGAGTACAGCCAAATGTGTACTTGCTCATTGACACAAACCAGAAACATGTGCAGCTTAATGAATTACCTCAAGAGCCTCTTATTCTTATTTTTTATATTTTTTGTGTGTGTGTCTCTTCATGAAGATTCACCTGGATGGGATGGTGGACGCACCAATGGATTTGTGAATGGTTACCATGACAACCGCACAAATGGGGGCTTTGGAGGGCGTGGACCCCCTCGCAATGATAGAGGTGGGCGCGGCGCCTACCGTGGTAACAGGGGTGGAGGCTCGTTTAATCAACCATTGCAAAATGCAGGTGGGAAATCCTGTCCTCTAAAGTGTCTAACTTGAGCTTTAGTTGTTGAGGGTAGTTTTAAATGCAAACTCGTCCCTCCCCCACCCCTTTTTTAAACAGTTGTTACACTATCAAAATTCTTTTATTACTCTGCATATGCTTTTTCAGTAATTAGCAACATTCGCTGTGCACTTTGATTCAAAACAACTTGATTTAAACAATGAATGGCATTTTGCTTTTGGGGAACCAGGGTACTTTTTTCGGCTTTTGGTAAGAAACTGGCATCATCCAGTGATGACTGCCTGCTGATTTACTAAAAACACTCCAAGTCACTCACTGACACCCCGGTTGTCTCCATTAAAGGGTTCGGCAACTACGAAAACAAAGAGGGCGGCTGGACAGGAGCGCCCAGGGATGCAGCCTACAACAGCTTCGGAGGACGTAACGATAGGTCCAAGTCTACCTTCTTCAATGACCGTGGGGCAGGATCAAGAGGAAGGTCTGTACAATTGTTATATTTAATACTATACTCTGTCTGTAGCAGACTAAATACTGGCTTCAGTTTTACCTAAAATAGCTCATTTAGCAGAGATGGTGAACCTAACCAGTATGTAAGAGGTTTGTTTTGAAACTACACGGACCCTGAAGTGCTCACTTATTTTAATTATTTACTGTTTAGAGCCTGTAAAACATAACTGCCATAGTTGTACTTTAGAGCCTCACAATCACTCAAGACCTTTGATATTTCACATGTCAAATCTAAAAAGGAAACATAAAATGGCGGTACTCAAGTTTGACTGCAAGGTTAGCTATTCTTCCTACAGCTATTAGAGAAGATATAATGAAAACTGCCAAATATAGTTTGCCTTGTAAATTCTCTTTTCAAGGAAGGAAAGGACCGAGCGGTGTAGACAACCTTGTATTAAAGCAGACATGAAAATAAATGGTGTTATTTGAGCTCCAAACTTGAACAGTCCCTGTGCATGTGTACAGATATGAGCGCGGGGGCTTTGCTGGTGGAGGAAGCAGCCGCTGGGCGGACGACTCCCGAGAGGACGACTGGTCCAAGCCCACTGCTCCCAGCGAGCGCCTGGAACAGTAAGAAGGATTGTGCTCACAAATAACTAAAATAACAGCTGTCTTTATTGGCATTTAACCTAAACATTGTTTTGCCAAACTTCCTCTTCTAGTGAACTTTTCTCTGCAAGCAACACTGGCATAAATTTTGAGAAATACGATGATATTCCCGTGGAAGCCACCGGAAGCAACTGCCCACCCAACATTGATAGTGTAAGTTTCTGCTGTCATCTGTTTTGTTTGTATGGTTTGATTTAAAAATACACTTTAAAAGGTTTTAGTAGAACAGTTGGTATCTTTTATACTGACGGTGTGTTTTGATTCTTTTCTAGTTCCATGATGTGGACATGGGGGAGATTATCATGAGCAACATCGCCCTGAGTCGCTACACTCGTCCCACCCCAGTCCAGAAGTACGCTATTCCCATCATCAAGTCCAAGAGAGACCTGATGGCCTGCGCCCAGACTGGTGAGTATTTCTCTGTGTGCACTTAACATCCTCTCGTACCCCAACCAGCCTTCTGATGGGGTTTTTTTTAAACTTAGAAATAGAAAGCATAGATTGATGGCTCATACTGTGTTAACCTTTTGACTTAATGGTTTTATTTGCTGGCTTTTGTTGTACATCCTAAAGTAACTACTTTCCTGCTGTGTTTCAGGGTCTGGTAAGACGGCTGCCTTCTTGCTGCCAGTGCTCAGTCAGATCTTCACTGAAGGGCCCGGAGATGCTCTGCAGGCCACCAAGAACAGTTCACAGGTAGTGAGGGGAAGGAAATGCACAGGAACATATTCCATATGACCTTTTGACCTGTTTTAATAAACACCTCTTTGATTCTTAGGAGAATGGACGGTATGGCCGCCGTAAGCAGTACCCAATCTCCCTCATCCTGGCTCCCACCAGAGAACTGGCCTTGCAGATCTATGATGAGGCGAGAAAGGTGAGCTCCAAGTCCAATACAATTAGGATTGGTTAAAAGAAATGCAAACATGCCAGTGGAGACACGTCTGGCTGTGCAAGACGAGCTTAAATGTTCAGTCTTGAACCGTAATAATTTCCCTTTTCTTCCAACTTGTCAGGTTGCCTATCGCTCACGGGTGCGTCCCTGCGTGGTGTATGGCGGCGCTGATATTGGCCAACAGATAAGAGAGCTGGAGAGAGGCTGTCACCTGCTGGTGGCCACACCTGGACGTCTGGTTGATATGATGGAGAGGGGCAAGATCGGTCTGGACTACTGCAAGTCAGTACAGCACACGCTGAGATTTGAAACTAACAAAATGTGTGAAATTAAAACATCTGACGCCAGAACATATCGGTCATTGAATATTAAAATGTGTCTGCAGCTACTTGGTCCTGGATGAGGCTGACCGCATGTTGGACATGGGTTTTGAGCCACAGATCAGACGCATTGTGGAGCAAGATACAATGCCACCTAAAGGCGTCCGTCAGACCATGATGTTCAGTGCCACCTTCCCCAAAGAGATCCAGGTACATTGGGCCTTTAACGCGCATTCCACAATCTTACTTCTTCTGCTCGGTATCTGTCTATTCATGCGTTGTATAAATAATTGTTTTTCTTCGTAGATCCTGGCTCGTGACTTCCTGGAGGACTACATCTTCCTGGCAGTGGGGCGTGTTGGTTCCACTTCAGAAAACATCACCCAGAAGGTGGTCTGGGTAGAAGACACTGACAAGAGGTCTTTCCTTCTTGACCTGCTCAATGCCACAGGTATGAAATGCCCGCCCACACATGCAAGCACTCTCACTCACTCACTCTCACTAATGAAAAGGTTGTTATTTCCTCACATGAAGGTCACATTGGGCTCTAACCCACCATCCTGTTTGTCAGTCTGCCCCATACCAAGCTAATATTGACTTTGCTACATATCTGCTAACAATTGTTCATTATAGAAAGACCTTGGGGTGAAAAATATAATATCACAATAAAATCTCCTGCATGGGTGAGAAGCCATTGAAGTCACTTGCCATGTTTAAAGGGGTTTTCTTCTCATGATGATCTAAAGCTGTGAAAGTTGTGTTACTGAGCAGCCTTGCGTTTACTGGCCGGTTTGGTTTTATCTTAGTTATTCCCAGTGAGGTTCAGGAAAATGTGACTGAAGCCCCAGAGAAACCGGGTAAGTGTGAACATACCATAACTTCACTCTGACCCACAAGCCAGAAACATCACATCCCACAGCTCATCCTGTCCCTCTGCTCCCCAGCTGACACACTGCCTCAGTTTTGTTTTTCATTTCCAGTAAGAGCTTGTAGGACCAACAGTAGCGTTTGCCTCGAATCGTATAATCAATAGTACAAGATGTCCCCAGTGAAAGGGGAGTTCCAGTTAGCGTAGTGTTGCAGTGTTTCAGCTGTGGCACTAAGGTCAGCTGGCTCAACACGATCATGTTGGCTGGTTGTCATTAGAAAGAGCTCTGCGTTTCAGTGAGTCAGATGGCTCCGACAGATTTAATGGCACTGATCTGTTACTTCAGTCAGCACAACTGTCTCCGTGGATCAGGTTTAGACCACTTCAACGGCTACAGGGACAACAATTAATGTTGAGGTTCATTTTAATGTTCTGTTGAGCCATCCTTCACAAACTACTCCTTTTATTGTCGAAGTCCCGAGTCCGTAACTTGACTTTCTCCAAAGAAATAAAATGCATAGCTTTTATGCTGTTTCCGTGGTAACTATTGTGGCTGCCACCACAAAACGCAAAGTGATGTGTATTTCATGTCTTGAACAGCCTTTCTAAAGCACAAGCAAAGGCTTGTTGTTGTTCAGCCGCATGGAAATGGTGAGCTGGGTGTCTGGTTACTACTGAACAGTTCAGTCTGATTGGGCAGAAAATAAAGGCCAGTTATTTTGAAAGTACTTGGTGGCTGAAATAATATGGAGAGGATGGAGCTTTGATGAATGTAGTTTATTTTTCCTGGCTTGTGCCAGATGACATTGGCACAACCGTTGCAGGGTTAGCTGTGAATGATGCCACTTGCAATGGCCTGTCCTACCCATCACCCCTCAGTCATTTATTATCAAGCTTTTATTCTGATAGCCATTAATGTCAAATATCTGGATTGTAACCTAATTTAACAATTCAGCTGTTTAAATATAATGAAGTGATTTTTGTTATCTTCATTTAAAAAAAAAAAAAACCTAAAAAAAAACCAAGTTACTGTTGTCAATTAATGGTTGTCAGTAAATGTAAAGCTTTTTATGCAACCTGTCTCCATTTGAGTTGTCATTTTGACCTATTTTTTATTTTACATAATTTCAATTGCCAGCCTTTTTAGTATGATAGTTTTAAGTTCCTGCTTTCATCTTATTTAAATGTAAAAAAAAAAAAAAAATCCATGTATAGCTTTGTCCCAGGTAATTTATCTTTTTTTTTTTTTTTTTTTTTTTTTTTTTTTTCCCATTCATACTCTTTATCCTGCTGTGCCTCCCCCTCCCCCTTTTTGTGTCGTCCCCCTTTACTTGTGCCTCCACAGGTAAAGAATCGCTGACTCTGGTATTTGTGGAAACAAAGAAAGGAGCAGACGCTCTGGAAGACTTCCTTTACCACGAGGGTTACGCCTGCACCAGCATCCATGGAGACCGATCCCAGAGAGACCGAGAGGAAGCTCTGCATCAGTTCCGGTCCGGACGCTGCCCCATCTTGGTGGCTACAGCTGTAAGTAATCTTACAAATTCTTGTTCATCACAAAAGTGTTTTTTTGCCAATATGTGTAAACATCAGCAGTAACTTGGACCAGTTTGATTCCATTTGATTTCAACTGAAGGTGCTGAATCATCAAACTATCTTGGGGTTTCATTTTGATAAATTGATCATGATACCATTTTTAATTCTTTCATGTCAGCTACTTTAAAAGTGTTGAATTCACAACGTTAATATGTCTCATTTGGGACTTCAGCATGTTATCTTGAACTTTTAATTGGTCCATCTTAGGCGCCAGCATCATAACTAGGAAGAAGTCCTTCAAGTATTTACTGTGCTTAAAAAAGCAAAGATTAAAATACATCATGTTTATTGATCTTTGCCTAAAGGTGTCATAAATAACCTTTTAATGGCCTTTGTTCAAATAACCAACATTGTTAAATTTCGTCACTAAGGGACAAAAATAAAATCTTTGCTGTGCGTTGGTCCCTGATCCTGATATTCAAGTTTTCTTTCTCCCTGGTTTCCAGGTGGCTGCCAGAGGTCTGGACATCTCCAATGTGAAGCACGTTATTAACTTTGATTTGCCCAGTGACATTGAGGAGTACGTTCACCGTATTGGCCGTACGGGACGTGTGGGCAACCTCGGTAAGAGGGGTTTGTTTTTTTAAAAAGGAAAGTTTGATTGCGTTCCACCACATTAACATTTTAACGACTGTATAATCTCGTTGTTTTGTGCAGGTCTGGCCACGTCGTTCTTTAACGACAAAAACAGCAACATAACCAAAGACTTGCTGGACATTCTGGTTGAGGCCAAGCAGGAGGTTCCCTCCTGGCTTGAGAGCCTGGCCTACGAGCACCAGCACAAGAGCACCACCCGAGGACGCTCTAAGAGGTAACTGTCCCACACACACCCTCCACGTGGCCGTCTTTAAATCTTAAAGGACAATTAGACTTTTACAATCTGACCGTTTGTCGTCGTTCATATCGGCCGCATTTCTGGAAGCAGGTTATTGTTGACGGTTTGAAGCCCAATGGATGAGTTGATATGTGGAACAAAGGAGGATACATCCAGTGTGTCACATTGTATGATGTCATTTGTCTTCATTGACACGGAGTTGTATGTTTCCTCTGAAGCAACTGGAGGTGTGAAACATTTGAACTTTTGCTGCTGTACATTTCTAATTATGTGATTAAACATTAGCCATGTCTGATTTTTAGCTCGTCATACCACCAGAAAGTCTGTACTGTCGGTGTCTTACGAACAAACGTTGTTGTCCCGTTCAGGTTCTCGGGCGGTTTCGGAGCTAGAGACTACCGTCAGACGCCCGGCGGCGCTGGGAACTTCACCAGCAGCCGTCCAGGTCGTGGAGCTGGAGGCCACGGAGGAAGCCGAGGCTTCAGCGGAGGTAAGGAAACCGTTTCCTCAACCTTTTGTCTCTGCTTTACTTGAATGCTACATTCCACGTAGAAATGTCTTTTCTTTTTTTAACGTGCAATTTTACTGTATAGAGGTTGATGTTCCTGATAACAAAACTGGTGAGAAGTTCACCGCTGAATAGAAACACACCTGGTAGTTTGATACGCTAATCTAAAAAAATAACATGAAACGGTGGCGCGAGTGGCGGCTAAAGAGCCGGACATTTCCAAATCCTCAGGAGATGGGGGAGACCAAAAACAGAGCTCAGAGTGAATATGGGACTTTAAATCAATCACAATTGTTGTCATGTAAAGGGCTCGGTGTCTAAACGAGTTGCTCAAAGCTCGGTTACATGTTGAAATGATGTTTGTCGCCGCTCGGCTAACTGACCTTTTTACAATCGTCCTTCACAGGTGGATTCGGTGGCAACTTCTACGGCAACGACGGCTACGGAGGAAATTACAGCCACTCTGGTAGTGTGGATTGGTGGGGCAACTAGTCACCATAGGAATAGGTTGCCATGCCAACCCAACCCAATGGAAACCACATGTTAACTTAAGCCAGACCATAACAACCCTCCCTGTGTAGCTTCACTGACGCACAGTACATTACCAACCCTGGTTCTCTGCCATTCGCTTCTCTCAAAAAGGAAGTGCAGCACGACGCAAAGGAAAGTCACCAGCACGTGCACCGCACCGGAGACGGCAGAGATTTGCACACCTCAGAGTGAGCATGGATGCTGACATGCATTGTCCGATAGCAACCTCGGACTTTCATTGTTAAAAGTATTTTTGTTCTTTTTGTGGAAAAAACCCCCAATTGAGTAACCTGAGGATCATTTGTATGTTAATGTATGGAAATCTATGTTTTCATTTCACCAGATGAACATGGCCAAGAGCTCTAAATTTGTTTTTATTTTGTTTGGTGAAAAAATATTAGAAAGGTATATAATAAGCTTGGACTTAATCAAACCTTGGCAAACACTGGGGCGTTGTGGCTCGACGAGTCATGACTCCATTTGAACTTCAAATTTATTGCAGGAACATCATGTAGCCTTTTCTATAGTCAAACAGCTAATGGAGCCATTAACTATATCTACCACAAACTGGGCCACTCTGTGAAGCAACCGTATTTTAATCCTAAGGGACAAAGTTACACTTGTTTTACTTGTTCTTTTTTGCTCACTCTATCCTGGACAGGCTCCTTTTTATGGACATGGTAGTCTTTGAAATAGCCATTCCTATTTGCAATCTTAAAAACACAGAAGTCATTAAGCTCAGTGCCAACTATCGCTGAGGTTGAAACAATAGTCGTCAATGCTGGAACTTGTTACTCCACACTTTTCAATTGACTTGACAGTGTTACGGCAGCTAGTATGTTACCAAGTGCTAGCTACATTAAGTGGGCGGTGTTTTTTGTTTCTTTTTACTTGAGACATTTTTGGTGCAGGTGTATGCAAAATTGAAAAACTGAGTCAGTTTTTTGATTTTTGTTTTTGAATCGTTTCTCTACAAATATGTATCAAAACAAAAAATGCCTGCCATCTTGAAAGTGAAGTTCAAAATGGCTGCATAAAGGACCACAGCATCGGGGGGGCACAGCGTGGTGTTAGTGTTTACTGAATCGACCTGTAACCACGAGGCCCAGATGGTATTCTACGCTTGCAAGTGTTTTGTTTTTTGGTCAAGGAGGAAAGACACGTGAATCTGAGTCGCAGGCTTAACTTAATTACAAACGTTTTCTCTTTTCAAGCTGCGTTGGAGGCATGGTTCATCTTTAAGAGACAGGCATTTGAATGATCACTGAGGTTTTCAATGAAACAGCGAGGAGCGGTGTAGAGCAGCGCTCCGATCACTTGGGGGGTTCTAGGGGAACGGGGTGGGCGTGGGCACGGTTCTCAGTGCACCGCCGTTGTCAGAGGCTTTGGTTTCCATTGCTGTGTAGTGTAACTGTGGAGGTGGCCAAAGACGAGGGAGTGTCCACTTCCTTTTTGGAACATTAAGTACTGTCAGGTCCTCTGGGAATTCATCTGCTCAGACATGTATCTAAATCAGAGCAGGCTTTTCCTCTCGGAGAGGAGCAGCCGTCGGGAGGCTGAGAGACACGAGGCGTTTCGCCTCCAAATGCTCCCAGTTTTCTCATCGGGTGTGTTGTGCCTTGAAACCTTACTTTTTTTTTTTTTTTTTTAAGAAATTGATCTAAAAGCAGATGCACTGACAGTGTTGAGAACTTGAGAGATTGAATGGTGCTACTTGATTTAGGTGTGTAGGCCCTTGTACGTCGTGCCCATCAAGTTTTACTGAAGTTGTTTTATTGCACATCTAGAGTTTTATATAGATGTCTTGGATATGTGTCCTTAAGCTTCCAAATATTGTGTGTGAGGAGATTGTGAAAAACGCAGCTTGTTTACAAAGGGGAAGGGTTCTCAACGTTTAAACCAGGATTTATTTGGGACCAGGGGATTTAGCAGTCGGGGGGGAATTTAGCCATTTGCACAGATTTCTAGATTCTACTTTTGCTGCTAGTTTTGTGTAATTTATTAAGCATTTTTGACAAATATTTATTTTTGTAAGCCTCAAAGTGATTCTTTGAAAGTTTCAGAAACTTGACCAAAAGACAGTACAAAAAACACTGGCACTTGAATGTTGAATGTCACCTGTATGCGTGAAATTTATATATTTCGGGGTAGTGTGAGCTTTTTAATGTTTAAGATACATTGGACTCGGTAAATAATATCCACAGCTGTTTCAGGGCCTCCTCAGGGCCAGTCATCTATTAGAAATATACCAATTGGTCAACAAAATTTGAAAACGGAATTGAACAAACATGCCAAGGTTTGGAATATAGCTGTCAAAAGAGCAAATAAATTTCCTAAGCATATCAGTGCAGAAGTGTTCAGATTCTCCAATTGTGTGCATTATTGATTCTTTAATCTAATTTGACCTGATAATTATTTTTCTCCAGTGAATGTCTGGCACATGGCAATCCTTAACGAAACAAACATGTGGTTTATTCTCATTGTTGTATTTGCATATATGACTCCTCTGGAGTTCTCTTTGAATGTGGAGCAGGTTTTCAGCAGCTGCTGGAGACGAACAGGAGCTCTGCGCATGTTGTCGCAGGCACAAACCCGAGACTTGTTCCACCATCTCTGGAGAACCCTGGAGCTCTTTAGATGTAGACTTTGCTTTTCTGTACTAGCTTATAGGCTACTGCACTGCATGGGAAATACTCAGCTGTGCAAATTGTATGATTTTACCAAAATAAAATGTTTGAATGCAAAAACTATCTGGAAAAATCAAGCATGTTTCCTGAAGACTTGTTTACTGTAGATGTGCAGAGAAGACCTGTAGCAAACAGCCTGTTGCCTTGTGTGGATACGAGGCAGACGGGCGGCGAAACTCAATTTGGTAGAGATTGGATGGGCTTCATTTTTTTTGGAAGAAAAAAAAACCTACATAAAGATTTCATTTGTAAATTCAGCTGTGTCGGTTGTGTTATTTTCCAGCTCACCGAGTTAAATGTTGTCGCGGTAGAGACGTGCACACACACACACACACACACACACACACACACACACACACACAAACTTCACCACCATACCAAACTACTGAAACCTTAATGTTCCACGGTACAATCATCATATCTCAGTGTTGTACTTCCAACTGTGGCAGCAGTTTGGGGGAAATTCTTTTTCTGAGATCATAAAAGCTCATAAATTACTTTTTTATGATAACTTGAAGAAAATATCAACAAAAAAACAAAACACCCGTCAATTGTTTATTTCAACATACACTGAACCTTTCAACTCTGAGAAGGTGTGAGTTCACCTGTATGTGTCAGCTGCACTTTATTTCAGTGAATCTTTTCATGAAGGTTTGTTGAGGTTTTGGTGAAACTTGTAAAGAGATGTTAACTCGACTGGACTGATACACAGACACATGTTTCGAAGATTTTCTTCATGCAGTTTGTTTCAGATCTGTATTGTAGTGAAGACTTTGAAGGGCCTTGTCCAATAAAGCTGCTTGGATTTAACACGGTTGTAACCATGACAGTAGACAATGCTTCAAATATGAATATTGAAGCTATAAAATCTAAAACGTCGATGCTTCACAGACATCTGCAGGTGGAGGTGGAGGTGGAGACCAAAGATGAGGAATTCAGCATCAGACACAAACGTGGACGCTGCTCTCAACCTCACCTGATGTTCCTGAGTCATGTGTTCAATTATAACCAGCCAGGTATTTTTTTGCAGAACATTATAATGTCAGTGAAGGTGACCTTTGACCTTTTGTGGTTAAAGCGTCACCAATGATCCAGTCCATCCCTCCTCGAGTCGCAGCAGTCCACCGGCTCAACTCTTCCAGATTATTTTGGTCTGTGGTAACTGAAGCTAACTGCTGAGAGTCTTGACGCGAGCGCTGTCATAAAAGGCCGGCGTGTTTGGGTGTGCCGAGTCTCCCTGATGTCCCAAATCCAGAGGTTTGTCCCGACACTGATGCCGTGTCGTCCCGATGCAACCAGATGTGCAGGAAGCATTTGTTCTGAACTTTGGAGTGAAACGCATTATGTCGACATTAGCGAGCCGTATCTCCTGCTCCCGCAGACGTGTCTGCCGTCGGACCATCTGTGGGAGCTTTTTAGGCACAAAACACCAAACGGGGGTTTTCATCCCGCATAATGGCCGTGTTTACCGCAGTTTTGGGGAGGTTTTTCATGTTACTTTAGGAAGGCCACGTGGTCTTAATGTGCTGAGTAGGTTTCATAACCGCAGAGTCAGTGACACCCATTAAAAGCCCGTTGTATAATTTCCATGTCATGTTGAGAAAAAGGTTTTTAAGTCGGGTGAAGTGAGCTACAGTTAAAGATGGCGCTCCGTACAGCTTGTTCAGTTTAGTCTTATTTAACAGATTGTATTGATCGCCTCGGTCATCAGATCACACCGCTGATGGCCTGCTGGTCTCCTGATCTCCTGATCTCCTGGTCTCCTGATCTCCTGGTCTCCTGATCTCCTGATCTCCTGGTCTCCTGGTCTCCTGATCTCCTGGTCTCCTGATCTCCTGGTCTCCTGATCTCCTGGTCTCCTGGTCTCCTGATCTCCTGATCTCCTGGTCTCCTGGTCTCCTGATCTCCTGGTCTCCTGGTCTCCTGATCTCCTGGTCTCCTGATCTCCTGGTCTCCTGATCTCCTGATCTCCTGGTCTCCTGATCTCCTGATCTCCTGGTCTCCTGATCTCCTGGTCTCCTGGTCTCCTGATCTCCTGGTCTCCTGGTCTCCTGGTCTCCTGATCTCCTGATCTCCTGGTCTCCTGATCTCTTGGTCTCCTGATCTCCTGGTCTCCTGATCTCCTGGTCTCCTGATCTCCTGATCTCCTGGTCTCCTGATCTCCTGATCTCCTGATCTCTTGGTCTCCTGATCTCCTGGTCTCCTGATCTCCTGATCTCCTGGTCTCCTGATCTCCTGATCCATTTCAGCATCTGCATTTCTGATCAATTTTATGTCCGACTTCACTCTGTATGAGTGTGTGTGTGTGTGTGTGTGTGTGTGTGTGTGTGTATATGTGTGTGTGTGTGTGTGCTGGTCGGGTGTAATCTGTGTTTCTGAATTCCCGCTCTGCCGCTGCGGTTTGATGAGAGCTTCGCTTTACTCCTGTAATCCTGCCAGCCGCCCATCTCCATCTCCACCTCCACCCCCCCCCCCCCCCCTCCACCCCTCCTCCCCTCCATCCCTCCATCCAGGGGATTTGACTGCCATTAAGAGATGGCTTTTTGGTGTGTGTGTTCCATCATCAACAACACACACACACACACACACACACAGTGCGCGCGGTGAAGAGGGGAAGATGAAGCGTAAAAAACACAACCACCTCCATTTTTAGCTGGAGGACGTGTCAGGCGGTTGAGTCCGCTGAGCTCTGCTTCGTTATGCTGCTGAAGGTGCTCCGTGCGGACTGATATGGGACGGACAGGATGGACACATGCATGGACATTTGTTTAGGGACTTTTAACACACATGGATGCAACTGTCTGGAAAGATCTACAGGTATGTCGCCTCCATCTCTGCGTTCCTTGAGCTCTGTGTTTTCCCAGGCTGGGATCTACTTTCAATTAGCATTTGCAAACATCTAAGATTGTACCTGCGTGTGCTTCACCATTATTATTTAGGTGATGTCGCTGAAACTATGTCCTCCAAACTGGATCACCTACACACATTCAGCAACTGGCTCTGTTACTTATTTATATAAAAGTTTATAAAAGTTCATCGTTAAGTGCTGCTGTGTTCTTTTTGTGCCATTTCAGACCTCCGTTAATCCTGGCATGTCCCAGATGAGAGCCTACAGTAATGACTCTCATCACTCTTACTGGTCAGTTTCAATCCCTTCACTTCTCTACCATTTTTTTTTTTTTGTATTCCTCCTCTTCAGTTGTATAAATGGCTTAGTTTCCTCAGTTTAAACCCACACTGGGTCAGAGCTTACTGAAAGATTTTCAGGAATTTTGTGCTCCAACACAGGCTGATTGATCAGACTAAAAGGCAGGGCTGAAGTCGAGCTAACGTGAACTGGATCGAGGGTGACATCCCAGGCACAGACAATACCTATTGTTGTGGGGCTAATCTCTGATGTAAGCTGTTCTTTCTTAATCACATCATCGTTTCACCAGCAGCTGGCAGAGAGACAGTTCAGCCTCCAGCCCGCCAGTCAACGTGACTCCAACATCCAATCAGTACTCCATCAGTGTCCTTGTGTTGCTGCAAACAGTAATTTAATATCTGTGTGTGTGTGTGAGGGGGGAGGAGGGGGAGGGATGGAGGGGGAACATGGGGGATGTCTTTTTAAAAGGAAAAATGTATTTACTGATGTGTTTTGTAGGTTTTTGTGGGATGAATCGGTCACATTTCATTTTGTGCGGAATCACATTCAACTGGAGGGAGAAGGGAGAAGTTTCAGCCAAAAATCTTGGTTGATGAATATCATGAACACATTTGTACAAAAGAGAGCAGAGTATATAAAAGAGTGTCTAAGAGAGGAACAGAGTGCAGGCAGGGTGGAGGAGAGTGATGTGAAACTGTGGTTTAGAGGCTGATGGAAAGACGTAAGCTGCTCGTTGGGAGTAATGAGGATGGACGAGATTAGGAAGGAGTGTTTTTGAGGGACAGCAGACGGTTTGCAGTCAAAGTGAGACAGTTGAGATTGAGATGGTCGGATGTGCGGAGGGGAGATACTTCATATCTCAGGAGAAGGATGATGAAGCTGGAGCTCACAGGCGAGTGGAGAGGAGGAAGGTCAAAGAGAAGGTTCATAGATGTGTTGAGGGACGACATGAAGGTGTTTGGTGAGATAGAAGAAGATGTAGAAGACAGGAGGAGATGAAAACAAACAATCTACTGACAGGAAGAGAAGAAAGATGAAGAAGAAAATATATGCAAAACAAAAGGAAACAGCCGAAATATCATAAAAAAAAAACCAAAGATTCAACCAGACAAATCATCCAAAAATAAATAAATGATGGCAACAGCTATTTAATTATAGCCTGATATACGGGTTAGTCCAATACATGTTTGCTTTTCACAATGAAATGTTTCCCGTGCAGTTTTAGTTTTTACTAATTTGCTCCATTAAGTCTCCTCAACCTTTTCTTCCCAATGTTGAATGCATGGCAATAATTTCTGTACGCATTGGTCAAATTTTAAGGTTGATTGACAATAAAACAAACAAACAAACAAACAAAATCTCACCACATGGTCCAAACATTAGTTTATCTGGACCTCTCAGTCATGCCAAAATAATATTTCAGAGCACTTCCAGCACCTCTTTTTAGCGAAAACATTTCCCCTCGGGGATTAATAAAGTAAATACCTACCTACCTACCTACCTCTTGTCAATATTGTCTTAAATTTCGGAGGTAGCCACAACATTTGAGAGAAAGAAAAGTCTCACCAGTGTGAAGCTTGTACTGTTAACCGTATTAGTTCAGCATGTTAGCAGTACAGTTGAAGCTTGCGGTCAGGTTTTTTTCCCCCATCAGATTACACAGCAGATTATCAATGATATTTTAATAAGAAATGAAATGTGAATATAACAAAAGTGATTATGATCAAAATTTTGTTCATACAAAAGTTCTGGAGACATTTTCATGTTGATCTGCAAACTGACATTACTTTAACTTAAAACCACACAAAAGATATTTTGACTTGTCAAACGCAGTCGACTGTAAAATTATAAAAAAAATAAAGACAGGGTGATGAATTTGATGAATTTGATGAATTTGGGGAAAATTAGCCTGCAAAACAACAGTGGAGCATTTTGATGCCAGCAAGGCAAGACTCAGGTCAACAAACTTAATTTGATGTTTTAAGAACTACAATCATCTGGTTGTTACCGAGACCTTGTCGAGATGTCTGTCCATTAAAGCGCGGTTTCATATCCCTGCAGCATTTATGTGCTTGAGTTTCAGGGGAGCTGGAAGGCTTTTCCAAAAACTTTGGTGAGAGCAAAGTTCGCTCTTTTCCTGTTCCCTAAACATCATCCGAGCTGAAGCTTCACATTACAGAGAGTAAAATCAATCGTCTTATCAAACTCTTGATAAGAAAGACAAATTGGCATATTTCCCAAAACTTGTAACTTGTATTTGTTACTGAACACCAAGAAACATGAGTTATAGTTGTGTTATGTCCATCAGCAGCTTTGTGTGACTTGTGGTCCCAACATTGTTAAGAATGCAGAGGTTGGAAAGTTCTGATGTTTTATAATATTCAGCATATGATAAACATAAACAGCTCCTGCCCTCAGACTGTAAAACATGTATGAAATCATTTATTCCACTTGTAGCAGTTGAATTGCAGTTATCGACATGCTACTACTCTTAAATCACATAAATATCAATATTTCTTCTTTTTTCCTTCTGGTGTATTCGAGTGTAACGATGTCATGTTTTTGTGGCTGCAGTGACTGTGACTGACTGCGGACTTGTTTTCGCTCCCTCGTGTCCTCCCGTCCTCCCGTCCCCCCTTCAGTCTCGGTGCTGTGCCTGCTGCCTCAGGCGGTGCTGATGCGGTGGGCGTGTGTTCGGGCCTGCCCTGCGTCCTGCTCCTGCACCCAGGAGAAGAGCTGCAGCGTGCTCTGCGACCGCACCGGCATGGCTGAACTCCCCAAAGAGTTTCCCTGCGAGGCCTCCACCATCAACCTGGAAAAGAACAAGCTCAAGTTCCTGTCCGAGAGGGCCTTCGGTACCCTGCCCTCCCTCAAGTCCCTCTCTCTGGGCCACAACAACATCTCCTTCATCACCCCGGGGGCCTTCAAGGTCTGCTCCAGTTTTCTTTTCCAGAAATAACAGGCTATGTTGTTGTGTTTCAATTTAATCTTTTAAAATACAAAACGAAGACAACTTTGAGACGTGTGGAGGATAAAATAGACCCTCAGAAACAAAAATTCGGTGCTTTCGCTGTACTTTCTTGACTGTTGTAAGCTGTCAGGGCTTTTTTTCTGTTAGTGGTAGTAAGAGTTTGGTTTACATTAAGCATCGCTCACATCATGTGACGATGTGCAGCTCCCTCCATCAGGATGAATGTAGTTATCAGACACATCTTTAATGAACAGAGGAAAACACCTGTCTCTGTTCTACGGTGGCGTTGAGAGAGAAAACACAAACGAATGAATAAAACAGCTTCACCAATTGTGTAACAAGTGTGCCCCGTATATATACAGTATGTTCAAAATGTTTCAGTTTTTCCTCAGAGACAGAAAACGCTGCCAGACAACCAGATACAGAAAACACACGACAATACTGAAAACAAAACAGCTGAAATTTCACTCTCTGAACATGTAGCTGCTATTTTTACTTACAATATGCATTTTCTATCTATTGTTTTAATATTTTGACAAAAAATAATAACTTATCCGACAGTAACAGCAAAACGCAACAACCTAATTTGAATATCAACTACTGGTGGTGGAGCTCGAACCATTACAGTGTTCCATTTGAAAAACAATAACAACAAAATAATGTCTATTCGTGTAATCTGAGCAACACCAGTCCTGTTTGATCAGCGTAGATCGATGAGCAGACAACATTAAACATGAGGCCCAAACTTAATGAAATAAAAACAAAACTACCTGCGTGACTGAAGTGGAAAATAAACTCCTTTTAAAAAAAGATTTTATATTGATGACACCAGAACGCCGTCACTTGTTTCTTGACCCAAACTTGCAGAGAAATTCATTTGGAGCCTTTTGTGTCGTCGCCTACAAAACCCTGATGTGATCGAAGTAACCAGATGTTCGGTTGATCGTTCGGTTGATCGTTCGGTTGATCGTTCGGGGTCTTGTCCACTAAACAGTTCAAGTGTACTTATTTAACACACAGCTCAACCTCCGTCCTGCAGGGCCTCTCCAACTTGGTGGACCTGAAAATGGCGCACAATGATTACATCAGCTACCTTCACACACGGACGTTTACGGGTCTGAAGAAGCTGGTGCGCCTGGACATGTCCGACTGCAACCTCTTCAACATCCCCGACCGCATCTTCATCGAGCAAACGGCTCTGAAGGAGCTGCTCTGCTTCCAAAACAACTTCCGGAGGATCCCCGGAGCCATCAGAGGCATGGAGAACCTGAGTCACATCTACCTGGAGAGGAACAAGATCGAGGCGGTGGCCTACAACTCCCTGCTGGGCCTCCGCAATCTCAAGTAAGTCACAGGCCGCCGGGAGGCAGGAAGTCAGCAGAGGTGGGAACGTCCCACTTCCTGTGCCGCCTTCAAACACCCGAGCTCAAGCTTACGGCAGGCGAAGTCGTGAGCGCGGCGCGGTGCGCTCGGCGTTCGAGCGGTTAGGTTGACGAGAACGGTGTTGCTAGGCAACAGGAACATGGACGGCGTTAACAATTAGCAAGATAGGAGGCGAGAAATATAATGCAGAGAATGCCCAACGACAGAAGCAGTGGATCGGGGGAGTTTCTTCCAATGCGTTATGGAATTATGAAGAAAAACTATGAACTAAATATTACATATTCAAATTACAATATATTGAGCTTCACATCCGAAGAACAATGAGCTTCCACGGCCTCCGCTGTTTCTGTAAATGTCAGCAAACACGGCACAACTCGTGAACTCAGATGTTGCGTGGACCGCTGGAGGGTGGCGTTCACACGGACTCTTCTGGTGAACCGTGAACACAACCCCGTCCGAAGGCAGCAGAAGTGGAGAATCTTTACAGACAGGCAGCATGGCCGCCGGCCGCCCCGGGCCGCCTGTCGCTCACAGCTTCAGTTTCCTTCTCTGTGATTATATTCTGGTAACTCGGCTCGTGTCCCGCCCCTCCTTCACTGTGATTGGATGACTGCTGACAGTGACGAGCGCAAAAAAATTGCCTTCCACTGTGATGCTGCTGTTTCCTTACAGCTGGACGTTCATTCAGTCGTAAAGATTTCAATGTTATCTGGAAATACATCATTTTAATTTAAACAAATAATGCCACGACTGAATTGTGTGTAATATATAAATGAAACAGTCATTTATTCAATAATTGTAATTGTTAAATACAAATGAAGGTTTTGTTTCATACTCGCATCGTTCCAATGACACTTGTTACACCACATTTTCTTTCACTGCTCGAGAACAACTTTAAAGTTGTTGTTGCTCCTGCGGCAGCAAACAGGAGCTCACTGGTCCGACTGCTTCACAGCTGTTGAGCAGGTTCAACAACTCTCAGGATTTATTGAGAAAAATAACATGCGTGCTGTTTCACTTTACATTTGTTTATCAGGCAGAACTGATTAGATTTGTCACATCATGCTTTAAAAGTCAACAATTGTATAATTTCCATAGCGTTGTGTCAATTACTTACAAACTTACAATCCCTATTTGTGTTGACATGCCAACAAACATAATTTATAATAATGTTTTTATGAAAAGCTTCTCTAAGATCAGAGCTGTTCTTTACTACCTTCTGCAATATCAAATATTCAATTGCTGTTTAATTGTAGCATTTTTAGAACAAGTGTAAAAATATGAATTTAACGTTTATTTTGACCAAAAATAGGAGTCTATCTCTCAGACAGCAGTCAGTCAGTCAGTCAGTATGTCGTATGTAGCCTGAGAGACGAAACCCAGGGCAAAATAAATCCACTAATCACTCACCCACAGTTTAAGCTTGCTGTGAGTGGACTGTAAAAATTGAAGATGAATCCGATTAACATTTTTACCGGCTCGTCTTTTCTCACATTGAACCGTCCCTTATGCTCAGCCTTGCTCTACATACGTTTGCATGTTATTTTATAATGTCGTTTAACATTGCAAATATATTATGGTTATTGGTTCTCATCGTAAAGTGTATTGTGACCATGTTGCACTAAAAATCAAATTAAATTATATTGAATGCTGATAGCTGGACAGTAGGTCATAAGTACAAGCCTGAGCACATATAAGAAATGTAAAGACTCCAAGGAAGAATTTTGGGAACAAATTGAGGAAATGTTTTTGAGCAATTTGTTACCAAAGTTGCATTGAACCTCTTCCTTCACTCTTTATTCACCACCACTCAAAACGCATATTAATCCTGAGCGAATGCAACACTTCCTCCTGTTTAAGAAGCTAAAACGCAGACAGTGACCCTGTTGTACAGATTAAACTGGGTTCATGACCCGTTTTAAAACATTTTCAGAAGGAACACATGGAGTGAAGGAATATTATTCATTCCATGTCGCTGGTACAATCTGCCCATCCAAATGTAGGACTTGGAGATTTTTTCGGATAAAATGCAAGTGTGGTAAAACGGAGTCATTATTTACCACCTGCCAATGACTGAGAACGTGAGAAGCTGTGAGAAGCTGTGAGAAGACCTTCCTGTAAAAACCACAGCTGAAACATCTCTGTCTTTCTCAGGTACCTGAACCTCCAGGAGAACCGCATCAACGTGATCCATGACTACGCCTTCCAGGACCTCGTGGGGCTGGAGAACTTCTACTTCAACGACAACCTGCTGTCTGATCTGCCCAAGGTTGCCTTCAAAGGTCTCAGTCGCCTGAAGATGCTCAACCTGGGGGGGAACAAGCTGACCAATGTGTCCAAGACCTGGTTCAGTGACCTGGTGGAGCTGGAGGTCCTGTACCTGGACCGGAACCAGCTGCTGTACATCGAGGAGGGCACGTTTGAGAACCTGACCTCCCTGATCACCCTCCACCTGAACAGCAACAACCTCACCATCCTCCCCTTCCCTGTTTTCCAGCCCATCTACTTCCTGGGCCGCCTGTACCTCTTCAGGAACCCTTGGGAGTGCGACTGCTCCCTCGAGTGGCTGAAGGAGTGGATGGAAAGCTACAAGCTCGTGCGGGACATCCCCTGCGCCTCACCCTCCTCCGTGGCGGGACTTGATCTCAGCGAGGTGGTCTTCACCAACGTGAACGGGACGTGCGTGGACCCCGGGGAGCTCAACCTGACCACGGCCTCCTCGGAGATCGTCTCCACCACGGAGAACCGCTTCAACAGCCTCATCTCCAAGCTGCTCCAGCAGGAGCTCCAAGAGGAGATGGGGAACAGTACTGAGAGCCTCCGCAACGGGACCCTGCTGGATCCCGAGGGGCAGCTCTCCGCAGGGGTCGGAGGTCAACGGGCTGAGGCGGGCCGATCCCTCCTCTGCCTCGTCGTGCTGTGGCTCATCGTTGGTTCGACAGATATCCACTCGTGTCTGCGCTGTACATGAGAGCCGTGCCGGGGTTAACCTGCTGACCCGCAGAAACAACATGGTGGAGCTGTTCAAATTGCCGACGAGTTAAGAGATGTTTTGATTTATCCGAGCAGGTGCGGAGGAATAACCTGGGTGTGGTTCCTGAGTCTGCTCTGCCACACAAAGGATTGCTTTCTGTGGTAAACTGAATGTTTCAAAATAACAAAGACTGCCGTCGTTGCGGCCTCATTTATTTTCATGAGCTGATTCCCTGTATAAGAGGACTCACAGCTACATGTCTGACACACGTCTGATACACGTCTGATACATGTCTGATACATGTCTGACACACGTCTGATACACGTCTGACACACATCTGACACGTCTGATACGCGTCTGATACACGTCTGATACACGTCTGATACGCGTCTGATACACGTCTGATACACGTCTGACACGTCTGAGTCACGTCTGATACACGTCTGATACGCGTCTGATACACGTCTGATACACGTCTGACACGTCTGAGTCACGTCTGATACACGTCTGATACGCGTCTGATACGCGTCTGACACACGTCTGAGTCACGTCTGATACACGTCTGATACACGTCTGATACACGTCTGACACGTCTGAGTCACGTCTGATACACGTCTGACACACGTCTGAGTCACGTCTGATACACGTCTGACACACGTCTGACACACGTCTGACACACGTCTGATACACGTCTGATACACGTCTGATACACGTCTGACACGTCTGAGTTACGTCTGATACGCGTCTGACACGTCTGATACACGTCTGATACACGTCTGACACACGTCTGACACATCTGATACACGTCTGACACGTCTGAGTCACGTCTGATTCACGTCTGATACACGTCTGACACGTCTGATACACGTCTGACACACGTCTGAGTCATGTCTGATACACGTCTGACACGTCTGAGTCACGTCTGATACGCGTCTGACACACGTCTGATACACGTCTGATACACGTCTGACACACGTCTGACACATCTGATACACGTCTGACACGTCTGAGTCACGTCTGACACACGTCTGATACACGTCTGATACACGTCTGATACACGTCTGACACACGTCTGAGTCACGTCTGATACACGTCTGACACGTCTGAGTCACGTCTGATACGCGTCTGACACACGTCTGATACACGTCTGATACACGTCTGATACACGTCTGACACGTCTGAGTCACGTCTGATACACGTCTGACACACGTCTGACTCACGTCTGATACACGTCTGATACACGTCTGATACACGTCTGATTCACGTCTGACACACGTCTGATACACGTCTGACACACGTCTGAGTCACGTCTGACACGTCTGAGTCACGTCTGATACACGTCTGACACGTCTGATACACGTCTGATACACGTCTGACACACGTCTGAGTCACGTCTGATACACGTCTGACACACGTCTGAGTCACGTCTGATACACGTCTGATACACGTCTGATTCACGTCTGACACACGTCTGATACGCATCTGATACACGTCTGACACGTCTGATACACGTCTGACACACGTCTGAGTCACGTCTGACACACGTCTGAGTCACGTCTGATACACGTCTGACACACGTCTGATACACGTCTGATACACGTCTGATACACGTCTGATTCACGTCTGACACACGTCTGACACACGTCTGACACACGTCTGATACACGTCTGATACACGTCTGACACACGTCTGATACACGTCTGATACACGTCTGACACACGTCTGAGTCACGTCTGATACACGTCTGATACACGTCTGATACACGTCTGACACACGTCTGATACACGTCTGATACACGTCTGACTCACGTCTGAGTCACGTCTGATACACGTCTGATACACGTCTGATTCACGTCTGACTCACGTCTGACACGTCTGATACACGTCTGATACACGTCTGATACACGTCTGACACACGTCTGAGTCACGTCTGATACACGTCTGATACACGTCTGATACACGTCTGACACACGTCTGAGTCACGTCTGACACACGTCTGAGTCACGTCTGATACACGTCTGACACGTCTGAGTCACGTCTGATACACGTCTGACACACGTCTGACACATCTGATACACGTCTGATTCACGTCTGAGTCACGTCTGATTCACGTCTGACACACGTCTGACACATCTGATACACGTCTGATTCACGTCTGAGTCACGTCTGATACACGTCTGACACACGTCTGATACACGTCTGATACACGTCTGACACACGTCTGAGTCACGTCTGATACACGTCTGATACACGTCTGATACACGTCTGACACACGTCTGAGTCACGTCTGACACACGTCTGAGTCACGTCTGATACACGTCTGACACGTCTGAGTCACGTCTGATACACGTCTGACACACGTCTGACACATCTGATACACGTCTGATTCACGTCTGAGTCACGTCTGATTCACGTCTGACACACGTCTGACACATCTGATACACGTCTGATTCACGTCTGAGTCACGTCTGATACACGTCTGACACACGTCTGATACACGTCTGATACACGTCTGACACACGTCTGAGTCACGTCTGACACACGTCTGACACACGTCTGATACACGTCTGAGTCACGTCTGATACACGTCTGACACACGTCTGAGTCACGTCTGATACACGTCTGACACACGTCTGATACACGTCTGATACACGTCTGACACACGTCTGAGTCAAGTCTGACACACGTCTGAGTCACGTCTGATACACGTCTGACACGTCTGAGTCACGTCTGATACACGTCTGATACACGTCTGATACACGTCTGACACACGTCTGACACATCTGATACACGTCTGATTCACGTCTAAGTCACGTCTGATACACGTCTGACACGTCTGACACACGTCTGAGTCACGTCTGACACACGTCTGATACACGTCTGATACACGTCTGACACACGTCTGAGTCACGTCTGACACACGTCTGATACACGTCTGATACACGTCTGAGTCACGTCTGATACACGTCTGACACACGTCTGAGTCACGTCTGATACACGTCTGACACACGTCTGAGTCACGTCTGATACACGTCTCACACGTCTGATACACGTCTGATACACGTCTGACACACGTCTGAGTCACGTCTGACACACGTCTGATACACGTCTGATACACGTCTGAGTCACGTCTGATACACGTCTGATACACGTCTGACACACGTCTGATACACGTCTGATACACGTCTGAGTCACGTCTGATACACGTCTGACACACGTCTGACTCACGTCTGAGTCACGTCTGATACACGTCTGACTCACGTCTGATACACGTCTGATACACGTCTAACACACGTCTGAGTCACGTCTGATACACGTCTGACACACCTCTGATACACGTCTGACACATGTCTGACTCACGTCTGATACACGTCTGATACACGTCTAACACACGTCTGAGTCACGTCTGATACACGTCTGACACACGTCTGACTCACGTCTGAGTCACGTCTGACACACGTCTGATACACGTCTGATACACGTCTGACACACGTCTGACACACGTCTGACACACGTCTGATACACGTCTGACACACGTCTGACTCACGTCTGAGTCACGTCTGACACACGTCTGATACACGTCTGATACACGTCTGACACACGTCTGATACACGTCTGACACACGTCTGAGTCACGTCTGATACACGTCTGACTCACGTCTGAGTCACGTCTGATACACGTCTGACACACGTCTGATACACGTCTGACACACGTCTGACACACGTCTGACACGTCTGAGTCACGTCTGAGTCACGTCTGATACACGTCTGACACGTCTGACTCACGTCTGAGTCACGTCTGATACACGTCTGATTCACGTCTGACACACGTCTGACACACGTCTGACACACGTCTGATACACGTCTGATACACGTCTGACACACGTCTGACACACGTCTGAGTCATGTCTGACACACGTCTGATACACGTCTGATACACGTCTGACACACGTCTGAGTCACGTCTGATACACGTCTGATACACATCTGACACACGTCTGATACACGTCTGATACACGTCTGACACACGTCTGATACACGTCTGACACACGTCTGAGTCACGTCTGACACACGTCTGATACACGTCTGACACGTCTGAGTCACGTCTGACACACGTCTGAGTCACGTCTGACACACGTCTGATACACGTCTGACACGTCTGAGTCACGTCTGATACACGTCTGACACACGTCTGATACACGTCTGACACGTCTGACACGTTTGACACACGTCTGATACACGTCTGATACACGTCTGAGTCACGTCTGATACACGTCTGATACACGTCTGATACACGTCTGACACACGTCTGACACACGTCTGACACGTCTGACTCACGTCTGATACACGTCTGATACACGTCTGACACACGTCTGACACGTTTGACACACGTCTGATACACGTCTGATACACGTCTGAGTCACGTCTGATACACGTCTGATACACGTCTGACACACGTCTGATACACATCTGATACACGTCTGACACACGTCTGATACACGTCTGACACGTCTGATACACGTCTGATACACGTCTGAGTCACGTCTGATACACGTCCGATTCACGTCTGACACACGTCTGACACACGTCTGACACACGTCTGATACACGTCTGACACGTCTGATATACGTCTGATACACGTCTGACACGTCTGACACGTCTGACACACGTCTGACACACGTCTGACACACGTCTGAGTCACGTCTGATACACGTCTGACACACGTCTGATACACGTCTGATACACGTCTGACACGTCTGATACACGTCTGATACACGTCTGACACGTCTGACACACGTCTGACACACGTCTGACACACGTCTGACACACGTCTGAGTCACGTCTGACACACGTCTGACACGTCTGACACACGTCTGAGTCACGTCTGATACACGTCTGATACACGTCTGATACACGTCTGACACGTCTGACACACGTCTGATACACGTCTGAGTCATGTCTGATACACGTCTGATACACGTCTGATACACGTCTGACACACGTCTGATACACGTCTGACACGTCTGACACACGTCTGATACACGTCTGAGTCACGTCTGATACACGTCTGATACACGTCTGACACGTCTGACACACGTCTGATACACGTCTGAGTCACGTCTGATACACGTCTGATACACGTCTGACACACGTCTGATACACGTCTGATACACGTCTGACACGTCTGATATACGTCTGATACACGTCTGACACGTCTGATACACGTCTGACACACGTCTGACACGTCTGATACACGTCTGAGTCACGTCTGATACACGTCTGATACACGTCTGACACACGTCTGACACACGTCTGATACACGTCTGACACGTCTGATATACGTCTGATACACGTCTGACACGTCTGACACACGTCTGATACACGTCTGATACACGTCTGATACACGTCTGACACGTCTGACACACGTCTGACACACGTCTGACACACGTCTGACACACGTCTGAGTCACGTCTGATACACGTCTGACACACGTCTGATACACGTCTGATACACGTCTGACACGTCTGATACACGTCTGATACACGTCTGATACACGTCTGACACGTCTGACACACGTCTGATACACGTCTGACACGTCTGAGTCACGTCTGATACACGTCTGATACACGTCTGATACACGTCTGACACACGTCTGATACACGTCTGACACGTCTGATACACGTCTGATTCTCTCCCTCCTCCTGCCGACAATCACAGCAGCAGGTGTTGATTTCAAACCGAGGAAATGTATACGTGAACATGGACTTTTTGTTGCATAATACTCCATTTTAATTAATATTATGTCATATTCATAGCATTACATCGTCTCTTAGGAGTGTTTTGTTTTTGTATTTTCATTCATATGTATGTGTAAAGTTAACGGGGATAAGAGCTCCTGTAGTTTTCTCCCAAACAGATCATTCACTCCAAATGTAGCTCCTGCAGCTTTTTCCATGAAAGCATTAATCTTCTTATTGCATGCGGCTCAGTGTTGCTGCTTGTGTATGCTACAGTGTAATGGAGGGACTTTCTCATTGCCTCTTATGGATGGACTGCCTCCCCCCCCTCCCCCCACACCCCTCTTCATGGACCTAATCTGCGTACAGGGGTGAGGTGGGTGTGACTGCCATATGTCGGGTGGAGCATCCGAGCATCTCTTAGCTGTCAGGAACATGTATTTATATGAAACGTATTTAAAAACACACGCTGTCGTTCTGTGTAGGGGACAAAATTAAAGGACGTCCCAGCCGCTGCTTTTCTTTTTAACCCGGTGGATGTAAGTAGTTTGCTCAGACAGCCAGTGATCCAGTTCAGTGGTGTTTATTAGACACAACGCTCTGTCAAATGATCTATTTTTCTAAATAAAAAAAAGTGCTGTTGAACTTTTGACGTGCCTGCTCAGTGACTCCTTGCAGTGTCGGTCGAGGAGTTGACCCGTTTAAGCGACGAACACCAGTTAATCTGCACGCCGGCCTGCCGGCCCGTTAATGTGGGATTACGTTGGGACCAAGACAACTGGAGGCTGCACCTCCTGCCTCTCGTTTCCCACTCTCATGCAGCTGGTTTTATCCTGCAGACACATGGTAGAGGACATGGAGCGTCCTTCATTTATCTGGGTCACGGCTGAGATGACAGGAGTGTGTGTTGACTTCTTGTAGTGATTTCACTGCTCTTTATTTTGTGTAGTAATAAAATGGTTTCTAAAGAAGGTTCCTGGAAAGAGACATTTCATTTGTTGTGATTATAAGGAAGAGAGCCGATGTACAATAACAGCTGGTTCAGTTTCACCCATCAGTCCACTGCAGCGTGTCAGTGTCACGTTTTGTCTCGACTCGGCTTGAAAAGTAAAGCGCCAGAGGTTTCGCCAACAAAACCCACGTGGTCAGCTTTAAGGTTTATTTAAATAAACTCACATCCCTTTCTCACGGACTCCAACCCTCGTCTCCCGGGTGAAAGTCCTCGGTTAGACCTCCTACCTCTGTAGTGCTATTTGTTTAAGGACCAGAATGCACCTGTGACACGTTCGCTCATTTAGGTTGCCGTTTCTAAGGTTGCGTATCCGCTGTGGTGGCAAGTTTACATACAATAGTCAAAATTAGATATTTCAATCGCTTTAATTTATTCAAGTCAACAATATAATGCTGCTATTTTCAGCAGTTGTTCCGGCTTACTCATCTAAATTGTTATTGTCCAATTTGAGTCAGCAGGTTGCTGCAATTGTTTCAGAATAAAAGCCTTGAAAAGAAATTAAGGTTTTCTTGAGAGCTTTTAATTTGAAACAAATGTAGAGGAAGTGTTGAATTTGTTTGAAGGCATAATGCATAAAGTTACCAGTTACCTCATTTCATTGTGTTTTCCCGGCACCTTTCCAAGAGTTTCCATTTACACATCAGCTGCCTCATGTTAATAAACTGGAAACAGCAGGACCTGTGATAAAAGTGTTTCTGACACCTGCTCTGAACGTAAGACTAAAAACCTTATTTCAACAGAGATGGGCCGTCCTGCTTTAAGACTCCTGATGTCATGTGGATGTTTGACCAAACCCGGCAGTAAGTAATTCCAATCAGTAGATACAGTTTATAACACATTATAATTAAATATAAGAATATACATCCTTCTTATAGATTAACTTTCTCAACAGCATATAAGTAGTTCAAATACAGCTGCACAACATGCTGCACCTGAAATGTGAAGAAGGTCGATGTGCATGAGGAGCATTTTTACTTTTGGTACTTTAAGTTTATTTGATTTTTTGTGGTCAAAGGTTCATTGAGAGAGAACATCCATTTTGCGAGCAGCGAGTTAAAACCACCTTCTTCCTCATTGTCTGGCAGCATCAGCTCACTGTGACAGTCTGTGTTTCCTCAGTCCTCTACAGGAATCCTCCTCTCCGAGGTGACAGATCACAGGTTTAAAAAACACTTGTTATAAAAAAGAAAACCCAACCGAGCCGTCCTCTGTCAGCGCCGCCTCTCTTTTTGGTTCACGTTAATGCTCTGGGATTACGCAACAGTAACACAGTGTTCAGGCTCCTCTGGACTCTAATCACTCACTTGCATTGATTGAAATCACAAAATGCAGCTCCTGCCAGAGGTCAGCAGAGTGCACACCCACCTGCAGCCTCAGGACATCACAGGCTGGACTGTGATTTCATCTTCCGAAGGTCAGTTTTAGAGCTGCAGTTGAGGATTATTTTAGGGCTGCAGGACAACATGAGCACGTCATCTGTATCGCCTGAAGACTTCAGAATTTCTGATCTGCATCGGTCCAAATGAACATTTCTGCTGACACGACAAGCGGATAAAAAAAAAATGAAGGCTTTAATTACACTACACGCTCGATGCCAAGAGACCGGAGGCAGGGGAGGAACGGGAAATATTCAAACGCAAAGACAATATTTTGATTTATTAGTTTCTTTTCTAACGCAACACAAATCTTCATCATCCCTAGAATTTAGAAAATCTTGTAAATGCAACTTCAGTTTTTCAGGTGCTCGCAGGCTTCAGACTGACGTCGTTCGCTAAACGGTGATCAGGCGTCCCACTTTATGTGGGAAAGTAAAACATTTTCACTGAGACATGCTGAGACGATGTTCCACATGTGAGGAAGGAAAGGAAGGCAGTTATCGATGTGTTTGATTTGAATAACAAACAACGACCAGTCATCCAGGTCAGCGGACGGTAAACCGTCACCGTACCGGACCCTTTATTCATTATACTGACTGTATTCAGCTTGTGAGGGAGTTTGTAATATAACAAAAATTAATCCATTTGTTTTAGTCCTTCACATGAAGACGAAACCCGTCGCACAGCATATTGTGTTTATTATCTCAACGTTTAGACTTCCTCTCAGGTTGGAAACTCTTTGACCCACGTTTGCTTAGCTTGGATCTGCTCACTCTATCATTCACAAATAAAAGGTTTTAATCTGCCAGATGTTTGGAGTAAAAAGTCCTTCATCAGGAGACTCTGTGGACATGCAGCTCTTCTCTTCACCGTCTGAGGTTTCACCAGAAGATGAAGGTTTGTTGAAGGGCAGCGTCCTGTGTTTGATATGGAAACTGAATGAAACATTTCGTAGCTTGTTTTTCTGTCTTCTTTTGAGGCTGTTTGCTGCTCGACCCGCTTTGCTCTGTGTATCCCTGCTCTCCTTCAATAAACCAGCTTGGTTTGTGAGATTATTGTTTGTTGTTTTTTCCTTTTTTGTTTAACCTCACAAACAACATCAGTTATCTTCAGGCACAAATCAAGTTTTCTCTTCTCATAAAACTGGCCTACTTTCAGCAGGGAGCGGTCGTCATGGTATCCAGTAATACTCTGATAATGTGCCAAGGAGGAAATAAATAAAGAATGTTTATTAATCTGCCAAGTAATAAAGAGCACAGTGTTGTTTTTACAGATCACTCTGCTTGGGGCTAAATTGAAAATGAATGAAATCAAAAATCCTGCTCATTATTTACTCATTATCTTCTTTTTGTATTTACTGTTTGATGCTCTATTTAAAAAAAAATTCATATCACCTATCACCGGCAGATTAACCGAAAGTGAAAATATTCATGTACCACAGCCCTTCTTCACTTTCACTCATAATCCTGCCAGGAAGATGTTTTACTCAGCGCTGTGTCCATCTGCTTTCACAGGAAGATCCAACAGGAGGTCCATAATCTGAATATCAAATACAAGTTTCTTTAATGTCAGACAGGATTCCTGCCAGCGTTACTACAGAGAAACATACAGATACACTATGAGGATGAATCCTTTTTGGACCGAAGGACATGATCATTGTAAATAAATATTATGATTGATCTGAGCAAAAGGCCTTTGCAGCCCCTGAAAGGTGATGGAAAGAATTCTTTTGAGGTCCACTTTCTCGGTACCTCAACATGTTGGATCTTCCCTCGGTGTCCAGTTCTAGCACACACTGTCAGCTAAAGCACAACTGATGAGATGATGTGAAACTTTACATTCGTTCATTTTAAAAGGCTGATCTCTGACGGTATTGTGCTGAAGCTGAGCTGGATGTTTGGTTCCTGTTTGGACTTTGATCGTCGGTTCAGTCTACGGTGCTGCGGATATCTTCTCCTGCTACTATCTGAACCTGCGATGCTTCTGCGACAGAAACCGACACACCACAGTTCAGGAATCCATTTATGCATTTGTAAAAACAACCTCTGAACACTTACAGGTCACTGCACCAGCCCTGAAAGTACATCATTTGACAGCACAAACATTCAATTTAAATGCTGTGAACCATTTCAAGAGGCCGACCCCGCAGCAACAATACCTCTTCAGTGTGTAATCAGAGTGCGTTCACAGTACAAACTGTAGTTTCTTACCTTTTCTGTCGTCTCCAGGATCTTTCACTGTAAGACTCCAACAAACAAAATGCCTCCAAGATTTTGGTCTTTCATTTAAAAAACATGAGGAGGTTAATACTTTGAGTTATTGTATCACTACTAACAAACTATTAAAGATCATTAAGACCCTAAAATGTCATTTCTGTGCATCTGTAGTTGTCAGTTCTCCCAGAGACACATTTCCTCTGTGAACCTCCAGAGAAGCCCGATCAATAGGTTGAGCACTACCCTTCCTAACTGTCAAGAAAGTAGTCAAACTGAGCTCTGGCTTGAGCAGCTGCCACAGCGCAAACATACGAATGCAGTATTAACATTCTAATAATATCATATCAAATATATAAACACGCCAGCCTTTTCCTCTTATCATATGTTTTTATGTTGTTGTTGAGAGTGAAGACGAGAGCTCTTCGTCCCCCCTGTGAGAGTCACCAATGTTCTACAACCCTGTTTACAAAAATGTTGGGATGCTGTCAAATGTAAATAGAAACAGCATGAGATAAATTACAAATCTTGCAAACCCGTATTTCATCAAATGTTGCAGCTGGAAATGTTATTTTTTTGGGGAAAATATATGCTTTCTTTGAATTTGAAGGCAGCAACATGGTTCAGAAAAGTTGAGAGACGGTCTTGTTTACAACTTTTTCACAAAACTCTCTAAATGTTTGGGAACTGAGAAGACTAGTTACTGGAGTTTTGAAAGTGAAATGATGTCCCATTATTGCCTGATACAGAATTTCCGTTTCTTAACAGTTTCCTTTGTCATATTTTCCATTTCATGATGCACCAACTATTTTACATGACAGGTGTGGACAGCAGTCAGGCCAGTTTAGTACCCAGACTCTGCTGCTACGTAGCCCTTCTTTTATAATACATGTAGAATGTGGTTTGGCATTGTCTTGCTGAAATAAGAAAGGCCTTCCTTTCCTCCGGAAGTGTTCCTGAGCCCATGCAATGATTTCCAATACAGAATTCTGGCTGTTTTTAATGCAGTGCTGTTTGAGAGCCCAAAGATCATCAGCCGTCCAATACTGATTTTCAGCATTGTCCCTTGTGTACAGAAATTTCTCCAGATTCTGTAAATCTGTTAATGATATTATGAACTCATCAGCATTTCACAACTCTTCCAGTCTTTTGTTGACCCTTTCCCAACTTTTCTGAGACGTGTTGATGTGTAGCTGTAGTTGTAATGAATAGGACAGAGATGTTGTTCATGTCGTACTGATGTGTCCTGGAAAAGGAAAAAAAAAAGAGGAGCCACTCCAAGGTTGATTTTTCCAACACATAAAAGGAAATATATTTAAAAAATTGTTCATACTGAAGAACTTTTATCATCGCAGAGTCATTTACACAAAGGGGCAGTTGCACATCAGTCTGTCATATTCATGTATGAGGTTATTCATCTGCACACACTGCCTCCTCTTCCCTCGCAAAGTCGGCACCTTTGCAGAAAGTCAAGTGAACACTTCTTTGCAGACAGTTACAGAGTTTCAGAATAAAAATCAGCATTTTATCTCCGGTGGATTTTTAAACTCGACTGAAACACCAATACTCTTGGACATCACATTTCTGAAATGGCAAATGAGGAATCCGGTGAAATTTTCCTTTTTCTGTGTATGACAAATCAAAAACAGAAAATAAATCAAGACTTTTATTAGAATTTTTTTTTCTTACAAACACATCTTCCTTACACGGTCGATCTGTCTATAAATCTGTTGTTTAGAAATGTCACCCAGGATGCAAGGGATGTGCATAGGTGTCGAGTCAACGTCCGGCTCCATCACTGGTATTTTTTTAATTTTTTTTTTGCCCCTCTGACTTCTCTTGGCTGAGTTCAGTCTTCCAAACAACTGGAATGTTTTTTTCTTTTAATACATAGCTTTGTCTTTTTTCCTGTCTTGGAGGTTGACAGAGGGACACGGGGAACACTGACTGACTGACTGACGGCATGGAAGCTTGCAAATGTCCACATGCATGATAACCTCATTCATATCTCTAAAACATTTATGGATTTATTTAGAAGAGACAGTACCTGGGAGGTCGAGAGGTGCGAGTGCTGATACCGTGACTGGGAGGAAGGAAACCAGAAATCCATCTTAGAAAAGAACAGGAATGATTAAATAATGAGGGCCGCTGACATCATCTACAGAGAAGACATCGCAGTGTGTTTTTGTGCTTTTACTGCAGCCTGCTGATTAGAGGGCACCATATCGTAACGTCCGCCCTGATATCGGTCTCATTTTCAACATGATAAAATAAAAAAAATAAAAATCATATTTGTGGTTTTGGTAATTGTTTACTTGTTGACGTAACAATTCATACTGTTATGAAGTGTAGCGGTATGAGATCCGTTACACACGACAACAAGCGAGGCTGAGAGTCGGTCGAGTGGAAGCAGAAAACCAGTCACGTTAGTGTTTACTGAATGTTTCAAGGCAAAACTGTTAAGTTTGTGTGTTGACTCACAAAACCGTAACAATTGTATAGATTCATTTGCAGGTTCTTGAAATTATTATTAATATACTTTACAGTATTTTTTCCAGCCCAGTATCGCGCCAGAGTGTGTAATACACCCATTCTTCCACCAGAGGACAGCATGTCAGTTTGACGGTTGGCCCCGGCAACCATCAGTGACATCATCTATTGGTTTGTGAACCGTTCTTCAGTCTTCAGTTTGATTATTTGACCGTCTTTTTTCCATCCTGGTGGTTTGGAAAGATAAGTGACCATATTTGGACGAGCTGGGAGGAGCGAGCGGTGATCTGACTATCGGATTTAAAACCTGAGGACACTAAACCCCGCCCACCTATAGTGGACACCTTACTGCACCACAGGCCTGTCAATCAAACAGACACCCCCCCAAATATACCGCTCTTTCAGACCTAATATTGAATTAATGATGGAATTATTTTCAGATGGACCGCCTGAAAATTGATCGGGAGCACAGACCTTAACAAACAACACCATCATAACTCGTGGAAAAAATGTATTGACTTTGTATTTCATGAGAGAAATTGAATGGGAGTCTATGGAGCTGGAGGCTTTTTGGAGTCAACCTCTAGTGGCCCTGGGTGGTATTGCACGTCTGCATTGGCTTCATGATTATAGACCTGGAACTTTTATAAACAGTCAGTGGCGTCGCCTCGTTTTGAAAAGTTGACACAGCCTGAGATGATCTATGACAACGTAACAACATGTCCTCGAGGTCGTTGGGTGAAGCACAAAAGTGCTGAAGTCTGTGAAGGGAGGAAGGAGGTCGGAGGAGTTTAAGCACAAGCGATAGCGACGAGGATTTCTTGAAGAAAATCCTCTCCGAACGCTGACCAAGCATTTTTGTTATCTGCCCCTAAATGACACGGTGAGCTCTGCTGTCACGGCGGGTGTATAACACGCTTCGGCGTGATACCGGGTTGTTTTCATCATATTGTCAGGAATACTGTGATCGCGGATGTGCACTGAAGTACCGCGACATTATTTTAGGCTCGTATCACCCTGCTGCTGATGGACAGAACACCCACCGACAGCGTCTCTCCACGGGTCGTTCACGCCCACCGGGACGACGATGTGATGGGAGGCGCCAGGGAGAGCTGGCGGTGCACCAACATGAGAGGACGGGACACAGTACTGTCTCTTTAAAACAAACATCTACAAAAATGTTGCCTCCTAGCTAGTACAGACATGACAATATTCACTTTTTAGTTTACTCTGTTTTTATACAACACTATGACTAAGTCGTCTGCGAGGGCAAGAGTCCGAGAAGCGTCTGCCGCGGGTGGTTCGTGCAGCGCTCAGGAGGATTTCGGTTGAATGCTGTGGTCGCTTTCACACAACACTGAGGGCGTTTCCCATCGAGTGCAGCGTACAGAGAGGTTTCCCATCAGGTTGGGTTAATAGTCTTTTCATTATTCTTTGTTTCGAAGAGGGAACGATGGGACTTTGGCCGAGGAGTTGTTACTGGGAGGGGGAGATGGAGGAGCAGAGAGTGTAAAGGTGGAGGAGGTGGTGCAGGTCAGTAGACCCAGGACACAGGGACCCACTGGCTGGTGGTGCACACCAGGTCGATGGCCTCCTCCAGGTGCCGGATGGTCTCGTCGATCTCGTTGTTGATGATGGTCTGGTCGAAGTAGTGGGCGTAGGTCTTCTGAAGGATCTCCGACTCCTTCTGCAGCCGCTGCAGCGACTCGTCCTGGTGGAGGAGGAGGGGTGGAGGAGGCGTTAGTGACAGAGAGAGGAGCACATACAGGACTGAAGATGAGATCATTGAGGCCCCTACATACTGTGCAGCGAACTGTTCCAGGACCCGCTCGTCAATCCAGAACTACTCTCAGTTCCCGGTTTATTAGGAACACCTAGCCAACACCGGAGCAGTCCAAAACACCTTCATGAAGGTTATCCTGTCCGGCTTTTCTAAACTGTCGGTGCCGATTTAACCTCAAAATCTTTTTGGAGGAAGCAAACTGTTAATGTCGGAAGATTTTCTGGGACCTTTGGTGGCCAAATGAGTAAATCTACGTAAACGTGCGCCAGGTTAGAGTCCGACTTTCTCCCCTTTCCCCTCGACCTCATCTGGAAGTCCATATTTCCACGGTATCATTGATGGTGTCAGAGCAGACTGGTGGTGCAGTGAGAGGACATGAGTGAGTGGTGGCAGCTGACTTAACAGGACATTGTTGAGGTCACTTTGTGTTAGTTTCTATTTCATGAATGAATTTACAGTGTGATTTATCCAAAATCTGTGTTTGAGGTGAAGACTCTGTTGAACACTTATGAACTGTCGTGCCCTCGTAGAAACTCAGCAGGGAAATAGAGTTTTCTTGCCAACATGACATTTAGGAAATGAGAAATCAGCCCACCGGATGAAGGTGACTTTAACCACCGCGGTTCCAGCTTGTACACTTTCTTTGTTATTACGTCTTCAGTTTGACGGTCAGCAGCACTGCTGAGAAACTACCAGCCGGATGTTCATGAAACTTGGTGGAAGAGTGTAGCAGAGACCAACGAGGAACCCGTTTCATCACGGCGCTGATCCCCCAATCATTTTTCATTTTCATCGACGTGTGTTTAGGCTTTCTAGAAATACACTGGCTCCACATCACAATCCACATTCACGGGTACTTGTTCAAACTTTACTCAGTAAGCAGGTGCAGCGGAGATCTCGGGGACTGGCGGCTCTGTCGCCGTCAGCGTATCAGTATGTGAGTGTGAGTGAATGGGAAAACATTGTGAAGCGCTTCGACACCATTGAAATGAAAACGTGCTTCATAAGTTTAGACCGCACACTTCCTGTCTGTCTCTACTGCTCCTTCGTTAGCAGATCATACAGGAGTCCTAAACATCCCGCAGTGTTTCCGAAGCTTTATGTCGCAGCTGACAGACACCAGCTGCTGCTGTGCTGAACCGTCCGGCTGAAACTCCTGCTTCTGTCCCAGGACGCGCAAATAGGCCTCTGACAGTCGTTCCTGACGGACGAGTCCCACCAAACCAAACGCCGTGTGCCGTTGCCGGACCCCCGGCGTGACGGACAGTGAACCTGCGAGACGGTTGTTCAGCACAGTGTGTAGGAGCCTTTACTCAGCGGAGGAGGAGGAGGAGGAGGAGGAGGAGGAGGAGGAGGCGAATGGAAAAACACAGGAGGAGTGACTAACCGCTAGGACGTACAAGGAGCTTCTGGCCGGGAAGACACGTAGCTACGAACACACTCAGGCTTTACTTACTGGCAGCGCTCGACACCACCGGGGCGTCTGAGGGGGGCCACAGAAACAAACACATGCGGCGTGCAAAGATGAAGGAGCGCAGAGAGGAATGAGAGAGACCAACACACCAGTGGAGAGCAGAGAGCACAGCCACCACATGGTCAGTTCAACCGGGGTCAGCAGTCTGTTTGATCGCAGCTGATCATGTAACAACATGTCAGCATGTGAACGTGCGTCCTTTTAAATGGGTTGAACACCAAATACAGGTTCGAGGTGATGAGAGAGACGACATGTTTTTGTACTAGTTTTTTTTGCCATGCCTGTTTTGGTTTTTATCTTTTTAAAAGTCAAGATTTGCTTGTTAGAATGTTTTCTTGGATTTTAAAGACAAAACAACTTTGATAAATTGAGAAAGAATTTTTTAATATTTTTTTTTACAAGTTTTTAAATGACTAAAAATGCTTAATCTTTGGTATTTGATTTTTAAAGAATATTTGTTGCTAAAAAAACAACAACATCGTTTTGATTTCATTATTTTTGCAGAGGCACTCAGCCCCCTGCTTACTTACACTTATTGAAGATGACGGATGACGCTCGTCTGGTACAGTTACATCTTTAAAAAAGGTTGAATCATTTTCTTAAACAACTTGCGACAGCAGTTTTTACTCAAATCACTCAGAGAAGTTCAGAAACCGTTGCTGTTGTGCACAAAGGAAGAGCAGCGATGCACACCGTGCAGGAAGGAAACTTTAGAGGGCGAATACAACACGTTATGTCTTTTTATCAACGTCAGAACCTGAGTTACACTCGTTGTAAGAACCGATTTACAGAGCATCCAGAGAGTATTCACAGCGCTTCACCTTTTACACATTTTGTTGTTACAGCTTTATTCCAAAATGGATTAAATACTTTTTTTCCCTCAAATTTCTACACACAATATCCCATAATAATAACGTGAAAAAGTTTTTTTTAGAAATTTTTGCAAATCTATTAAAAATAATGAACGGAAATATAACACGTACATAAGTATTCACAGCCTTTGCTCAATACTTTGTTGAAGCACCTTTGGCAGAAATTACAGCCTCAAGTCTTTTTGAGTACGATGCTATAAGCTTGGCTCCTATTCTTGGGCAGTTTCTCCCGTTTTTCTTTGCAGGACCTCTCAAGCTCCATCAGGTTGGATGGGGAGCGTCGGTGCTCAGCCATTTTCAGATCTCTCCAGAGATGTTCAATCTGGTTCAAGTCTGGGCTCTGCCTGGGTCTCTCAAAGACATTCACAGAGTTGTCCCGAAGCCATTCCTTTGTTATCTTGGCTGTGTGCTTCGGGTCGTTGTCCTGTTGGAAGATGAACCTTCGCCCCAGTCTGAGGTCCAGAGCGCTCTGGAGAAGGTTTTCATCAAGGATGTCTCTGTACATTGCTGCATTCATCTTTCCCTCCATCCTGACTAGTCTCCCAGTTCCTGCCGCTGAAAAACATCCCCACAGCATGATGCTGCCACCACCATGCTTCACCGTAGAGATGGTATTGGCCAGGTGATGAGCGGTGCCTGGTTTCCTCCAAACATGACGCTTGGCATTCAGGCCAAAGAGTTCAATCTTTGTTTCATCAGACCAGAGAATTTAGTTTCTCATGGTCTGACAGTCCTTCAGGTGCCTTTTGGTAAACTCCAGGTGGGCTGTTATGTGCCTTTTACTGAGGAGTGGCTTCCGTCTGGCCACTCTACCATACAGGTCTGCTTGGTGGAGTGCTGCAGAGATGGTTGTCCTTCTGGAAGGTTCTCCTCTCTTCACAGAGCAACGTTGGCGCTCTGTCAGAGTGACCATCGGGTTCTTGGTCACCTCCCTGACTAAGGCCCTTCTCCCCCGATCGCTCAGTTTGGCCGGGCGGCCAACTCTAGGAAGAGTCCTGGTGGTTCCAAACTTCTTCCATTTACGGATGATGGAGGCCACTATGCTCATTGGGACCTTCAATGCTGCAGACATTTTTCTGTACCCTTCCCCAGATCTGTGCCTCCATACAATCCTGTCTCAGAGGTCTACAGACAATTCTTTGGACTTCATGGCTTGGTTTGTGCTCTGACATGTCAACTGTGGGACCTTATATAGACGGTGTGTGTCTTTCCAAATCATGTCCAATCAACTAAATTTACCAGGTGGACTCCAATCAAGTTGTAGAAACATCTCAAGGATGATCAGTGGAAACAGGATGCACCTGAGCTCAATTTTGAGTGTAATGGCAAAGGCTGTGAATACTTATGTACATGTGATTTTTTTCGGTTATTATTTTTAATAGATTTGCAAAAATAAAAAACAACCTTTTTCACGTTGTCATTGTGGGGTATTGTGTGTAGAATTTTGAGGAAAAAAATGAATTTAATCCATTTTGGAATAAGGCTGTAACATAACAAAATGTGGAAAAAGTGAAGCGCTGTGAATACTTTCTGGATGCACTGTAACCACGGACGTGAGCAGACACAGCAAATGTGTCACACTCAAGAAATTGGCAAAGGAATGCTTCAGAAAATCTAAATTAATGAAGCGGTGAGCCGGGCGAGATGTTCTGAGAAGCAGGTGGGTTTTGTGAATTTGTCCCCCAGACTGTCCACACAGAGTTCTTCTGTGATCTTCTGAAGGAAAACATTCAGTGAAAACAACCTGAACTGTGACGCGATCGCAGTTTCTCGCCCACAACAACACAATCACCGTTCCCCACCACGCCGCTGGAGTCACCACTCACTGGATTTGGCTCCCTGCTACTTCTTTCTGTTCCCTAAAAGTCTGCGCCCTCTGCTTCGGGTTCAGGTCCACGTTAAAATCACCAACGCACGTGTACTCGTGGTCAGAGAATATGTGTTCGACTCAGGTGCTGATGTTAATGAAGCGACGTCATCGACGTCAGTCTATGAACCTTTTCACTGCACCTCGGTGGAGCGGTTTTGATGAACAATCAAAAAGACCAAGAAACATCGCCAGCCTTACCCTTAGATCCTTCATGTTTGGAGAGAGTGTGAGTGTGTGTGTGTGTGTGTGTGTGTGTGTGTGTGTGTGTGTGTGTGTGTGTGTGTGTGTGTGTACTCCTACCTCATTGATGCCTGGCGTGATGGTTGGCGCAGCAATAAAGACGACGTACGGGGCAAACTCTGCTGTCCGCAGGACCTTCAGGGCCTGATGGGAAACACATGGAAGAGGTCAAAACATCCATACATATTGAAGGCATGTACACACACACACACACACACACACACACACACACACACACACACCTGAGGTTCAACGTCCAGTATGGCGATGAGTCCCTGTTGGTGGATCTTGCGAATGGTCTCCAGCCGCGTGCCGTACATGGCGTCCTCATGGCTGCCGTACTCCAGGTACTCGTTGTTGCTGATGTCCTGCATCATCTGGTCGTGGGAGACAAAGTAGTAGTTCTTCCCGTTCTCTTCATCCTTCTTCGGAGGTCTGGTCGTGTCTACAGGACAGAGAATCCACACAGGAAGTGAGAGTTTGCATTTCCTCCCGTGTTCAGCGGTGCCGTGAGGACTCTCCATCGCGGGTCTTACGTGGGATGGGGTAGGCGAATCTGTCGGGGTGTTTGGTTATGAGTGTGTTCTTGATGTGTCTTCTTCCCACTCCGTGAGCGCCTGACAAAGACACACAGTCAATCAGTCAGATCACTATTGAAGGTAGACGTCTTCGTTTCCTGCTGCTGCGCTCGCCGCTTACTCACCTAACAAAACTAGTGTTTTCCTCTTGAAAGCAGGAAGCTTCACAACCTCCTCATATGTGACGAGATCTAGTTGGTCGAACACTGGAGGTGACAGGGGGGGAAACGCAAAGGTAGATTAGGAGGCTGTGGAGGGGAGTGTGCTGGGACAAACAAGATCTTAGAGAGAGTGAGCGGAACGAGGCGTGCTAAAGAGTCTCAAACACATCTGGTAACTACGTGCTGAAGAGAAGACGACGTCTTCAAACCAAAGGAGATTCAAAATCTCACTGGGAACAGACCTAATGTGGAAACAGTGAGTGGGGTTGGGTTCAGACAACGAGATCTGCCGTCCAGTCGGCATAATAAACAGGTTTGTTGAGCTCAGATGCTAACAGATCTCTCAGCAGCTTCCATCTCTCCTCGTTATGTTTTTAGCAGCGCAGGCCGATTTGAACAGCGTGCAAGTGAAGTTGACGCGTCTCCTTCAGATTGCCGACTCTTTATTTCGATGACGTTTCAAGCAGCACCAGCTGACTATAAATCCTGAAAAGGAATTCTTCAGTTTGGGCCGACCCGGCATCAACATGCATGTTGGGTAATCTGATCACACGTGTTCAGCTCAATCTGTTCACACCTGGTGTTAGATTTAGACTTTATTAATCCCACAGTGGGGGAATTTAGTCGTCACAGCAGCATAGAAACACAAATAAGTGCACACAAAATGAAAATAAAATAGTACAAATTCGTATACAATAAAATAAGATAAAAAATAATTATTTTAGAAAAAAAACAAGAGCAATGAATAAATAAATACACACACAGACTATATACACAAAAACAAAAAAACTAAAACAAAAATAAATAAATACAGCTTGGGATGAATGGAAAGTGTCAGGTGCTATAAAATGAACAGTGCAACGTTATGTTATGGTGGTGCTGAATAGTCTGACAATTATTAGTATTAAAAAGCATCTGCACACGTCTCGAGTCTCCAACTTGTAATCGGATCGGACTTCCTTGCTCTATATTTAAATGAACACGGAGCAACAGGTATTCAACTCGACTCGAGTCTCATTTTAATGTGTCGTCTATTAGGAGTTTATGATGCATTTCACATTTGTAGACATCTGAACACTCCAGTTTGTAATTCACAACCTGAACCAACAGGATCGACCCGATGATGCCAGCTCCGGTTCAGATTCTTTATTTATTCATTCCAGCAGGTAAAAAAAGGACCCAGACCACCGCTGAATGTTGTCTGAACATTTGAGTTTACATCTGAACTTTGAGCTGCCCACTTGTGATTGGATCTCCCAGGACGCGTGTTGACGGCAGGAGGAAGGAGGAAGGAGTTTGAGTTGTTCTGACTTTGGTTACTTGCTAATGCTGAAAGCTAAACTGACATTTGAACGGATTGAGATTGGATGAAATGCTGCTGAACCACAACCCCAGAAGTGACCAGCGGAGAGTAGAGATGGTCTGAGACGTGCTGCTGACTCAGCTGATTATAACCTCTGTGCACTGAGATGAAGCTGAACGAGATGAACTGCATCGAACCAGGTTGTGTGAAGGAACACTACAGCTCGAGCGCCACCACAAGGAAGATGTGTGTGATTTCCTGGAAGTGCAGCAGGACAGTGACACTGCTGTCCTGTAATCGTGTGTGTTATAGCTGATATTCATGTATTTATGGTTTGGTGACAAAAATGTTTTGTGAAAAAACAAAATTCTCCTGAAGTGATTAAATCTAATTTCTTCTAAATAAGTCACAAGGAAACTTTTAAATTGACTTTCTTAAAAGCCTTCATGCAACTGAATATTTATCTTTTAACCCAACGTACAGGTTAACTGTGTTGTAGTTTTCTCTATCAAACAGCGCTCGAAGTTAACACTGCAGGACTTTGCAGAGTCAGGACATTTCTCTCTGATCAAACGAGAGCAGGATTAAATGAGGGCAGGTTGACTGTGCAGCAGAGCGTATCGCATGTTCACTGTACAATGTGTTCTCAGCCTCTGAAACACGAGCCTCCATGCAGCCACCATATCTCGGGGTGCTGACACATGAAATACAATACCCACAAGTCAGTGTGTTCTGCTGTGCAGCTGCTGCTCACACTGACGGTGGAGAACCGTTTACAGTCACAATGTATTGGACTCAGTGTGTTCGTTAAGAGCAGAGACTTCAGTGTTTGGCTGCTAATGAACCAAACATGGATCAGGATGAACATCAGATCACACAGTGTCACACACACACACACACACACACACACACACACACACACACACACACACACACACACACACACACTAGCTAAGCTACGAGGTTTCAGTTTTGCTTGAGCCTTCTGTTGTTTTTGGACCTCAGCAACAGAAACAAAAGTGAAACCCGGGCAGTGACAGCTGACTCGAACTACACAGCTCATCAGAGAAACAGAGAAGAAGAGAGGAGGAGGTGGTTCGCTGTCACTGTTGTTACTTACATGCAAGAGAGGCCGTTCAGTAGGAGAAAGCGAGAGAGATGAACAGGAGGGGTCATAACATGGTTCGATTACAACAGCAGAAATACACAAAGTTACACACAAACAGCAAGAAACAACAGCTGGGCAGCTGTGCAGTCCGGCACGGTGCCCACAGTGGAGGAGGACGCACACAGTACAGTTGTTGTTGCTGTTGGAGGGCGTATTCACGCCCACTGGTGACATGTCACAGTGTGAGTGGAGTCTGGTGACGCTGTGGGAGCCGTGAGGGTCGGGACAATATACCGATCTTATCCTGGGAAATCTTTCTTCCAATAACTCACGTTTGACTGGAACCAGCTGATAAATGATCAGAACATTTTCTTCAGTATCATTTTCTTCTTGATGTTATTCTTTGAAGACTATTAATACTTAAAGTACACAAACAGAACTGATCCTGTGTTGTTGTTGTTGTTTTTTTTAACCTTTTTACCAGTTTTAGGTCTCGTAATTACAGCGTCTGGATATTGTTTGGTATTTATTAACTATGATGCCGATACGATCCATGAACTTTCTGAGCTAGCACCTCGACAATACCTGCAGTGGTACATATCTTAGTTCAGGAAGCTGAATCCACACTGCTCTTCACAACAGTGTTACCGAAAGAGATTTCTTCTTCGACTTTATTAATTAAAGAAGATGTTCTTTCAATACTTCAAACTTTTCCACACTTGAAGCAACAGACTCATTTTGGTCCTGATTGTGGATGTTCAGCAGTGAAGTTTGTGCACATGCTTCATTATTCTAATGCTGCTCTGCTGTCACGCTTGAACGACGGAGGCTGTATGAATCAATGTGTTGAATCACGTGAATCATTTTTGTTTACACATTTCCTGCTTTATTCACACTTCTTCTAAAAAAAATACTTTGCCTCTAAACAATTAGGTTTTGTGTCAGTGTGTAAAGGTTCCAGTTCACAAACACACACGAGCAAAACGTTGCAGCACTTTCTGTTTTTCTTTGAGAATTCCCAGGAAAAGAATGAGAAACTGAACCGAGTGAAACGATGGGATCAAAGTGTCAAACATAAAGTGTTCGTTCTCTCATCGATGGATCAGTGAAATGTTTGATTAATAAAGTCATCGTGTTGATTAAATGCAGATGGTGCTGGATCGCATGCAGTCACTAATGTCTTCTGCGTCGCATGCTACAGAATATTCAGGCAATTTCTTTTAAAGGACACGTTCACAATTTTTCATGTCTGTCCTAAAACAGTGAGGACATTCAAACAGAGCTCGAATAAACGAGGACAGAGTAAACATGTATTCTTAAGTTGATCTGAAGCTGCTGCCAAACAAATCACACTAATCCTTGTGGATCTCTTACAAAAGTAAAGTCTTTGGAGGACAAAACTTCCTCTGTGTCGACATCCCTCCGATGCTGCTGAACGGGGAAACCGTGGAAGTCTGGAAGATACCCGCTTCATTTGGACAGCTGAGTTCTCACAGTAGCTTTAAATTAACTTTAGAAATACGTCCTCCGTCACTCCCACTGAAAGGAAGACATCTGTTCATGTCCAGTTGGAACAGGAGGGACGATCGCAGCACGAGAAAACTTCAGCTTCGGAGCTGATGTAGGAAAAGACTCCGAAAACTGTGAACTTCTCCTTTAAATAAAATAAACTGACCGATGTGTCAGCCGGGGTGTCGAGGCGCATGGGATGATAGACATGCTCAAGAACTGGATATTCACACACACACACACACGCGCACGCACGCACGCACGCACGCACGCACGCACACACACACACACACACACACACACACACACACACACACACACACACACACACACCCTTCAGCCCGCTCTCTGTCACATCAGTAGCAGCACGTCTCATCTTTCTCATCCCATAATCCTCAGAGATAAACTGCACACACAGATGTGACATACAACAAAGATAAAGTCATCCTCTGCTCTTTTCATCACACCATCCATTACTCTGCTTCTACTCTGCTGATCAGACTCTCAACACTTTATAATACCAGACGAACACTTTAGAAACGACTGCAGCGTGACCTCTGACCTCTGCTGCTGTTCAACGTGCTACTTTGGAGGGAAGCGTGTAACGTGCAGGTTTTAGTTCAAATCTAACAACCAACACGCGATCAGGCGGCTGCTGGGATCTCACACACTGTGTGACGACCGCAAGATTATTAATTATTCCTTTAAATTTATGTAAAGAAACATCATGTCATTGTTCCAGATGAATAAAAGAAAACTATGTTTATTATTTCTGTTGCTACTTAATTATCACCTGGTTTGAAGTGCTTATACTGTATGCAACTATTGATCAGACAAAAAAACCTCTAATTAATAAAGTATGCAATCCATGAATTTTTAAACACATTTAATTTAATAGTTTCTTATGTTCTCATTCATTTAATGACAGCAACGTTTTTTGGGATCTGGACTTTTGGTGAGACTAAATTTGGAGACATCACAGTGCACTCTGGGTAAGAGAGGATGCTCTTTTCTGACATCATGTAGTAAATAAGATGAACTGTACTCAACAGTCTGAGCTAAGCTGTAACCTGATGGAGATGTTGGGTCATGAGTAGTGACTGGTTCACCGCCACACCTCCTTCTGTCCAAACTAAACTTTACGAGTCTGTCTCAACTGTTTTTACAAGAATCTTTCATGACCTGTCTCACACCTCAATAAGCATCAATATTATTATTATATTAGTATTTATCTACAATCAATCAAGTAAAAAGGATTAAAAGCTGTTCTTCCCAGTGAATCTCCAGATTAGAAAACCATACAGAACAATATTTTGACACTCAGGAGTTTCTGAAGTCATAGCTTATCCAAACGTGAACGGTGAACCTGTAGCAGCGCTCACAAAAACGTGTCATTCTGGTGATGATGATGATCAAACTACGAAACCTGAAATACCTGTGACAGCTTTCCCTTTCTCCGTGCACGTCACCGTTCATCGTGCAACAGGAACAGTCTCTGGACTTTGTGATTGACCCTCGTATTATATAAAATATAGTCTGACACACAGCAACACACAGGAAGAGGGCAGCTGCTGCACTCAGGGGGAAGTTGGGATTTATGTGTCTTGCTAAAGGGCACTTCAAGCCCACATCACAGCTCTGGTCACAAACACACGTGATGAGTTTACACCCCAACACACTCCAGCCTGGTCACACAGCCAGACACATGGCCGTGATACTCGAGTAGTTGATGTGTGTCACACCAGTGTCCAGACACCGCTAAACATATCCCTGTTTATGCTTCTGCTTTTAGTTGACCCCACGTGTGGAGGAGACAAACGGTAGCATACTTTGCTACGCACACACACACACACACACACACACACACACACACACACACACACACACACACACACACACACACACACACACACACACACACACTTCCTCTCATGTCTAAAACTGCAGAGATGTGGTGTCTGTCTCCCTGAGCTGCCCACAGCTCCCTCCATCCCTACTGCGCTCAGATAAGATTTCTGCTGCCCCGGCAGCTCTTCCTCTCACTGCTGGCGGCCGCTCTGCTACTCGAGATGACACATGCAAGGATACGAGATCCGGTTGCACACAGGTTCCCACACAAACAGACGCACATGCTCACACACTCACATGATGTAAAAGGCATGCACGCAGCAATGGGACTGAGCGCCACTGGGATGTCTGCAGCGTGTTGTTAAGGGTGCACATGCACGTGAACACACACGTCCAGCATGTCGGAGGGTGCGTGGTGTACCTGCATTGTGCTTGGCCAAATACTTGTCTTTGTACTGTTTCTTCTTCTTGCCAAACCAGGTGCAGCTGGCCTGCTGCTCCTGCTTGGTCTTCTCCATGGCTATACACGCCACTCGCCTATCACACACACACACACACACACACACACACAAAAACAAAACACAGTGTTTGAAGTTAGAGGTTTGCGGTTAATGTTGGGCTAAAGTAATTTTGTTGTATTTCTGTCATAAGACACGTTTCCACTGCAGGAACTTTCCCAAGAAACTTTTTGAGGGAGTCAACATCTGCGGTTCCACCAGAGGAACCAAAAGCACAGGAACCTTTAAGAAGGGGCTTGTGACGCTAAATGTTGCTGATTGGTCACAAAAGGTATTTTTAAAAGCTTTAAAAGCAGAAGAGATCCTCTGATAGATGGACTGATGATGAAGTCCAAGCCTTGTTAAGTATGTATGCAGAGACATTTGAGTCTACAGATGACAAAGGTCTGGAGGAAACATGAATTCCTTGGAAAAGTTCCCAGACATTTGTCCCGAGAACTAAAAGTTCCGGGGAGCTTCGGTGGAAACGTGGCTTTTGTGTTGCTGCTATCATCCATCTGCGTGTTCTCACCACTCCTGCAGCTCCGGCGACGGGATGAGGCCCGCCGTGCCGTTCTTTGTGTTCTCCAGCTTTCCCTGCCACCAGTTGTGGTCATCCTTGGAAATGATCTGGATGATGTCGCCCACGCGGAAGCGAATGCCGGCCTCCTTGCAGGGGATGAGCTCGTCTTTGGAGGGGTCGTACTCGAACTGGGCCCTCACGTAGATCTGTGGCGAAAAGCGCAGAGGTTACAGGAGGGAGCTACCCGCCGTCGGAGGGGTGAAAGAGGTGGACGATGAGTGGAAAGACAGACAAATGTGACTCGATTGTGTGTACATCATGACAGCTAGGCCTGAAGTCAATGAGCAGTGGACTCTCCGGGGTCGTGACATCACAGACGGGGGATAGTTGCCACATTGGAAACCGGTTTCCAAGGACGGTGTTTCCGCAGTGAGATAAACCCAGACACTGCTGGGCTTTTAATGAGCCTCTCGACTCACTGGTAATTACGGCACAGGCATTGTTTATGTGTCCATTGGACCAAAACAACACTCATTATCCTGCTTTAAAATATTTTAACCACACAGCCGGTTGTTGGCATTTCACACCGAGTGAACGTACGAGGGTTATAGACAAAAGTGGGGAAGTGTTGTTGGCTTTTTTGGGGCGGAGTGGGGGGGGGGGGAATGGGGGGGGGGGGGGGCTGTCTCTTACCTTAACAGACATTTTGTCCTTGATTGGAGGTCTGGATACAATCTAGGATTTGAAAGCATCACACACATCATGCAGCAAAACGGCTATGCAATGTCTCAACAGCAGTATGGCGGCCAAGGCAGGTGGAAGGGGGGTGGGGGGTGTGGGTGGACGGATGATGGTGAGACTGACGGGGACAAGGACAGGGACGGGTCGGTGACAACTCTGTCTTTTGTGGACTCTACTGCCCTCTGCTGGTGCGTTCATGAGATCCCGATACGCTCTGAATTTATCCCACAGCATTCAAAGATGAAGACAGCAAATTCATGTCAGAGGAAATGAATGATGTGTGTGACGGGAAGGTGCACACACACAACGGCACTGATGGGATGAGATAAAGGCTGCGGGACATTGTTAAAGCTGGCACGGCATTTTAGCTGGCCTGACTAAGATGTTGCTTCTAACCATAGTTAACATCTGACCGGGGATCAGCGGTTCTGAGGGATCTCTGAGCTCTGCTGGGTTCAACAATGCCTGTGCCATTGTTACCATAGATACAGTCTGAAAACAGGTGGTGAAGTGCTCGGCTGTCAGGCTGAAGACAGCAGAGGTCACTCATGTTGATTCTATTGTGTCTTAGCTTCATGTCACTGAGAAAACAAACAAATAAACGAAAAAACAAACAAACAATACAAGTCTTCGTGGATACTCCCACTCCTCCTTGTAACTGAGACCTGACCTGGGAAAAGAGTCCAAATCATAATTGTCTGAAAACAGAGTCTGAGGAATGAGGAAGTGTAAATGGTGGAGAAGGATCAGGTCTTCTTTAGACCGGTTCTGATTCTGCTGGGGGGCCCTTCGGATCATGTCTAATGTGGTCATTGAATTATTAAAAACACATAATCAGAAGCAGGGCTGTGGTTTGAATGCGTGACTTTCAAAATAAACGCTCTTAAAGGAGCTGTCAGTCTGTGCCCTTTTGTTTTTCTCCAATCTGGTTTCCAATTGTAATGATTGCTGGACTTGTGAGGACCTCCACATGAGATGTGTTCATCTCCAACATGTGACCACTGCAGTGGTTTCTTTCTGTTTCTTTCTCAGAGGGGAGGTGTGGTTGTTAGAGAGTACAGATGAAGGGAGAGGGATCACAAAGATGTGTGTGCTTTGACCGACACAGTGGGTCTGGATCTCTTTCTTCCTTTTACCAAACGGACACACACAGACGGACCGAGGCATCTGCATTCTGACTGTTTCCCTCTCAGACTCGCAGGGAAGCATTATGCTCTTCAAGTCAATAAAATCAAATTCCCCCAAACACCCTCAAAACAAAGTGTCTTTTGAATCCAGATGCATCGTGTCTGCTGCTCTCTTTGG